>NC_059222.1:27956678-28256678 GCF_020615455.1 Coregonus clupeaformis
ATTGGTGCATTCACAAAATATCTTCCACATTTAGATTTCGGATAAATAACTATCATATTGTGGATATAATGACTAAGTGGTAAAAGGCAAATAATAGAACAGCTAGAACAGTCTGGTAAGTTCAGAAAATGACATCACTTTACTGTAATGCAGCCTTTGAAACCAGGAAAAGACTAAACTTACCATGTAACGATATTACACTTCTTCAAAATCTAATGGTGCTTTTCCATTACATGGTACCTACTCGCCTCGCCTCGCCTTTTTGGTTTTCCATTACGAAAAAAAGTACCTGGTACCTGCTAACATATACTTTTTTTAGCACCTGCTCAGTCGAGGTTCCAAGCGAGCTGAGGCGAGCCGAGAAGGTAACTTTTAGACATTTTGTCCTGCACCTCACACAGCGTCTCAACATTGGGGCTAGCAGGACCGAGTCTTCTCTTGATTTTTAGCCGTTGCAATGAAAGTTCTGTTTAACCGTGTAACTAAACCAACGTAGAGGTGAATAGCGCCACCCAGTGTATTGGAATGTGTTCAGTAGCTCTGCATCAATCCATTATCCGGAATTGATTTGTCTTGGCTTGATGCAGAGGGTAACCAATTAGGCGTTAGGTTCCGCCTACCAACTTTTGATGGGTCAGTTTGACAGTTTTAAGTAATTCAGGAAGCACTCCAACGCAGGACCATGAAATGTAAATGTAAATAGTGAAATTATTATATATGTATTTTACATAAAATGAATCGGTATTTGAATTAATTAATGACACATTTAATAACACATTTATGTATTTAATTCTAATTTTAATTAATTAATGACACATTTAAGTAATTATTTAATGGTGTATTTATTTATTTAATTGTGGCACTTTTAGTCCTCCATACATGGCTGCGCCATCCAAATGAAATCAATAGTTTGTTATTTTGTTCATTACGCGGGTTATGTGGATCCTGAATGCTGATTGGTTGATATGCTGGAGTTGTGGGAGAACAATTTCCGCAAAACACCATGACTGTCCCGCAGCCCAGGCAGGACATTAAAAAAAAAGCGTATACACATTTTTCCTTGCTACTATTTGGTTTGCAACAATTGGGGGTTGTATAAACCTACCCGTCTGCCTCTACAACCTGTGCAACAATGTATCATTTCACAAACGCGATCTCTCCGGTGCCAGCAAAGACGCAGGGCACTGGCTGTCACCAACCAGCGCAAGGCCAATGGACAGTTCTTCCACTCGTGTGCCATCAACGGAAATGTCAACATTAACATCGCCAACTAGCTTGGTTAGCTCGGACTCGCCAACTATGTTGTTGCCTATTTAGACCTTTTGGATATTTATTAAATCATAATTTATTGAGGTTCTTGTCTCTTATCATCATTGAATCTCTGCTAGCTAGCAACATGCCAATGATTTGTTTAGCATAGCAATGAATAGAATGATTAGAATTAATGACTGGGTCAAAACATGAGTTACAAAACACTAACAACTAGCCCGATTCCGTAGCAACTTCAGAACGCAAAAAATAATTTACTCATCAAAATGTTTATAATGAAACAATGTCATTAATGTTTTTATAAATATGTCTGCAACCGTTTTATCTAAGGGATAACAAGAGTCTATGCGTTCTATGGAAAATAATGAACGACGTGGAATGTGTGTTCCACCACGCGATAGCGGACCACGAATATCTTTCCCACACAACTTGTGTAACGGAACATGTGGAACCACTGTCATATAAAAAAGTGATATTTTGAAACAGAGCCCAAGCCCATGCTTTTTTATCCACGTTTAATATTTTTCCTACCCTCACTCCGCTTTGTTAGGGAGCAGGCGAAGGGTCTTACCATCATCATAATAACTAGGCTATAGAAAATAGCAATCCTATTTTCAAAAGCGTGTGAGTCTCGTTTATATTTCACAACCTCCTCGGGCTTTTGGAGTTGCCTATATGCGATCGAGCAAAATAATAGGCCTAGTTCCAGCCCAGCACTAATAGACGTGATTAACTAATCAACTCATCATCAAGATATCGGTGTTGGTACTGGGCTGTAGATCTGAATGGACTGGATATATTTCCACCCATTCTATCTGAGGACCAGATGAAGCAATTATACTGCTTACAAATCCAATCCAATCATTCTACCTAATGATTAGCCTATCATATCATGTTTTTGTTTCATCTATCCAATCCTTTTTGTTTAGAGGTTAGGTGTTACGGTTAGAGGAGTTGATTTGGGACAGTCACATCCACTGGACATGACTGCTGAACAGATAGAACAGTAGTGATGGGGCTATACCAAATCAAATCAAATGTTATTGGTCGCATACAAATATTTAGCAGATGTTATCGCAGGTGCAGCGAAATGCTTAGGTTTCTTGCTCCAACAGTGCAGTATACCTAACTATACAAAACAATACACACAAATCCCCAAAATAAAAGAAAGAAATTAAGAAAGATCAGAACCAGCAACATATAGTATATATAGTGCATTCGGAAAGTATTCAGACCCCTTCCCTGTTTCCACATTTTGTTACATTAAAGCCTTACTCTAAAATTGATTAAATAAATAAAAAAACTCACCAATCTACACACTATACCCCATAATGATAACGTGAAAACAGGTTTTTAGATTTTTTTGCAAATTTATAACAAATTATAAACAGAAATACCTTATTTACATAAGTATTCAGACCCTTTGCTATGAGACTCGAAATTGAGCTCAGGTGCATCCTGTTTCCATTGATCATCCTTGAGATGTTTATACAACTTGATTGGAGTCCAGTTGTGGTAAATTCAATTGATTGGACATGATTTGGAAAGGCACACACCTGTCTATAAAAAGTTCCCACAGTTGACAGTGCGTGTCAGAGCAAAAACCAAGCCATGAGGTCGAATTAATTGTCCGTAGAGCTCCGAGACAGGATTGTGTCGAGGCACAGATCTGGGGAACGGTACCAAAATATGTGTGCAGCATTGAAGGTTCCCAAGAACACAGTGGCCTCCATCATTCTTAAATGGAAGAAGTTTGGAACCACCAAGACTCTTCCTAGAGCTGGCCGCCTGTCTAAACTGAGCAATCGGGGGAGAAGGGCCTTGCTCAGGGAGGTGACCAAGAACCCGATGGTCACTCTGACAGAGCTCCACAGTTCCTCTGTGGAGATGGGAGAACCTTCCAGAAGGACAACCATCTCTAAAGCACTCCACCCATCAGGCCTTTATAGTAGAGTGGCCAGACGGAAGCCACTCCTCAGTAAAAGTCACATGACAGCCAGCTTGGAGTTTGCCAAAAGGCACCTAAAGGACTCTCAGACCATGAGAAATGAAATTCTCTTGTCTGATGAAACCAAGATTGAACTCTTTGGCCTGAATGCCAAGCGTCACGTCTGGAGGAAACCTGGCACCATCCCTACGGTGAAGCATGGTGGTGGCAGCATCATGCTGTGGGGATGTTTTTCAGCGGCAGGGACTGGGAGACTAGTCAGGATCGAGGGAAAGATGAAAGGAGCAAAGTACAGAGAGATCCTTGATGAAAACCTGCTCCAGAGCGCTCAGGACCTCAGACTGGGATAAAGGTTCACCTTCCAACAGGACAACAACCCTAAGCACACAGCCAAGGCAACGCAGGAGTGGTTTCGGGACAAGTCTCTGAATATCCTTGAGTGGCCCAGCCAGAGCCTGGACTTGAACCCGATCGAACATCTCTGGAGAGACCTGAAAATAGCTGTGCAGCGATGCTCCCCATCCAACCTGACAGAGCTTGAGAGGATCTGCAGAGAAGAATGGGAGAAACTCCCTAAATACAGGTGTGCTAAGCTTGTAGCGTCATACCCAAGAAGACTCGAGGCTGTAATCACTGCCAAAGGTGCTTCAACAAAGTACTGAGTAAAGGTTCTGAATACTTATGTAAATGTGATATTTCAGTTTAGTATTTTTTATAAATCAGTAAAAATTCTGAAAACCTGTTTTTGCTTTATTATTGTGGTGTATTGTGTGTAGATTGATGAGGGGAAAAAACAATTTAATCAATTTTAGAATAAGGATGTAACGTAACAAAATGTGGAAAAAGTCAAGGGGTCTGAATACTTGTCTGAATGCACTATATATATATATATATATATATATATATATATATATATATATATATATATATATATATGTATGTATGTGTGTGTGAGTGTATAATGGTGTGTATAGACTGTGGACTGTATATGAATACGAAAGGTGAGGGTATAGGAAAGGTGAGGGTGGGTGGGTGTCATTTCAATCATAGAAATATAATTCATAGAATGGACCTATAACTTCAGACCACTACAATTAAGCTAGTACACCATTGACATTTTAACTTCCAATTACTACCACAAAGATGACCGCCGGTCCACCCTCCGTTGAATGTCAATTTAAATGGTAATGTCTATTCTATTATCTATATTTCTATGATTTCAATAGGTTTCCTATGGAAGATTGACAGTATAATTTAAAACAACAAATATTCCCATTCAAGTCAACATGTTCTGATGTGTGGACCTCCAACCATATTTGTTGTACCATTTGTGGTCCTCTGTAGCTCAATTGGTAGAGCATGGCGCTTGTAACGCCAGGGTAGTGGGTTCGATCCCCGGGACCACCCATACGTAAAAATGTATGCGCACATGACACTTTGGACAAAAGCGTCTGCTAAATGGCATATTATTATTATTATTTGAAAGTTGAAATGTCTAATTGATTCCCATTTTACTGCAGTACATTTATCAGCCAAAACATTACACCCACCCTGTATTCAAGAACATGTTGTGTCTCAACCAATGGCGGGTACAATGCGAATATGATAAAAGGAAGTTTACACTTTTGTAGATAATTGACGTTAAAGGTTTTAAATGTTTTTCTTCAGAAATGATACAATAGTTTGACAACCCAGTTTGGAAACTTTTAAATGATATCAATCTCAACCGTTTATCTTTTCCAGTGATGAAGACATTGATGTCTCATGGTATGGTGGGGTATGCAAAATGAGTAAACTTGATCTCTTGAATGTTTTGTCATTCAGGTCCAAAAAATCACTTTCTGAGCACTTCCACAATGGGCAAATATGAATGGAAGGTTTAGTTCAAATCAAAAGGGGTGCTGTCAAAAGGGATTGAATTCAAATGCATTTAAAGTGAAATGCCTTTCTTGCAAGCCTATTGGGAGACTCTAAATTGAGTTTTGAACAGTTTAAAAAGTGTGATGTGTGTGTGTGTGTCAGTGTGTGTGACCACAGAGCTGAATGCGCTCTGACCTCCACTTCCCTCTGCCAGTGGTCCTTGACAGCCATGTGTGTCTGTGTCTGTGTGCTGTTTTCGGCCTGAGGTTTTAAGTGGGGTGACATCAGTTTCGAGGGCTTGAGTGGTCTAGAGTATGTGGTTTCATCCAAGAGAGGGGGTATATGTGTCTCAATAACAGCCAAATGCCCCAGGAGAATAACGGGGGTGCTAAGAAAGAAGCAGGAGCTTTGTGTGTGTGTGTGTTTCCCTGTCGTTTCAGGCTGGGCAATGAAACTAGCTCCTCCTCTCTACCATACACACGAACACACACACACACACACTGCTCCCATTTTGTGAGAGTGTGTGGACATGTGTGAGGTAGCTGAATGAAGCCTGGACTGCATGTTTGGTTGCTAGGCAACAGTAGGGAGTTTGTTTTATTTTTAGAGAGAAGTAGTACTGCTGACTATCATGACAGACAACGCTCTCTACAAACACACACAGACACACACACACCGGAGGGTCACTCCTTGTGCCGAGTTTGTGTTTGTGTGTGTGTGCGCGTGTTAGGGCTGGGCGATATGGCCTAAAAATCATATCTCAATTTTTTTCAACGTTATGGGCGATTCACAATATATATCCAGATTTATTTTTTATGTTTTCTCTAAATAAGCTTTGTTGCACAATTAAAGGTCAATAGACTGTCAAACAGTCAGCAATAATCTAATGAATTCAGGGCTTGTAAAATTATACCTAAATATAAGCCTTCCACAACCATAAGACCCGCAACAATCATTGATCTGGATTTCAAGTCTCTGTGAAAATGCTCTTTTTGTTACAAATTTTACCAGAAGCATGCACAATGCACATCCACTAATAATGACCAACTTCTTGCAGCAGGCATTATAGAAAATGAACACAGGTCTCATAAACTATCTCAAGCACAAGCCCCCGTGCTAGTGAGTAGTTGAGACATAAAAAGGGTATTGCAAGAAAGGTTAAGTTCTCATCTATTACAGTAAAATAATGTCTCAATGTGTTTCGGTGTCCATATGACCGATTCTGTTGGACCAAACCTCAAATGCAAATATCGAGTTGAAACGGCTTGTTGTTGAAGTGATCTTTCTTCTCTGTTGTTGTGAGTGGCAGGGCTTGGTGTGTGTGAATGGGAAGGTGCACACAGCACAGGATGAGCGAAGGAGACAACATGAGAACAAGCGGATTCTTACGATACAGGCATGATAATTACATATATCGCCCAGCCCTTGTGTGTGCGTGTGTGCGTGTTCGTGTTTGCTGGCCAGTGGTTGAACATATCAGTGCCATGTGGTTACTGCTGGTGTAGTTCTCTCTAACCGCAGCCAAGGTTGTTGGTTAAAGCCCCGCCTTTGTCGCTACACTAGGGGTCAGTCCAGTTTGTAGTGGCTTGTTCACTCGCCATAATTAACATAGATTAGTCTCTAGACCAGGGGTTCCCAAAATGTTTTGGCCTGCAACCCTTTTGATATCAAACATTTTCTGTGACCCCACCATGTAAAAAAAGTGATGTAATCAACAGCCAATGTTTATTACAAATCAGTCGGACAACACTTTTGACCAGGGGTGCAACTTTGGTTTTAGAAGTGGGGGGGACATATATATATATATACAGTACCAGTCAAAAATTTGGACACACCTACTCATTCAATATATATATATATATATATATATATATATATATATATATATATATATATATATATATATATATATATATATATATATATATTAAACTATTTTCTACCTTGTAGAATAATAGTGAAGACATCAAAACTATGAAATAACACATATGGAATCATGTAGTAACAAAAAAAGTGTTAAACAAATCAAAATATATTTTATATTTGAGATTCTTCAAAGTAGCCACCCTTTGCCTTGATGACAGCTTTGCACACTCTTGGTATTCTCTCAACCAGCTTCATGAGGCAGTCACCTGGAATGCGTTTCAATTAACAGTTGTGCCTTGTTAAAAGTTAATTTGTGGAATTAATTTGTTTGAGCCAATCAGTTGTGCTGTGACAAGGTAGGGGTGGAATACAGAAGATAGCCCTATTTGGTAAAATGCCAAGTCCATATTATGGCAAGAACAGCTCAAATAAGCAAAGAGAAATGACAGTCCATCATTACTTTAAGACATGAAGGTCAGTAAATCCAGAACATTTCAAGAACTTTGAACGTTTCTTAAAGTGCAGTCACAAAAACCATAAAGCGTTACGATGAAACTGGTTCTCATGAGGACCGCCACAGGAAAGGATGACCCAGAGTTACCTCTGCTGCAGAGGATAAGTTCATTAGAGTTACCAGCCTCAGAAATTGCAGCCCAAATAAATGCTTCACAGAGTTCCAGTAACAGACACATCTCAACATCAACTGTTCAGAGGAGACTGTGTGAATCAGGCCTTCATGGTCGAATTGCTGCAAAGAAACCACTACTAAAGGACACCAATAATAAGAAGAGACTTGCTTGGGCCAGGAAACATGAGCAATGGACATTCAACCAGTGGAAATCTGTCCTTTGGTCTGATGAGTCCAAATTTGAGATTTTTGGTTCCAACCGCCGGGTGAGACGCAGAGTAGGTAAACGGATGTGTGGTTCCCACCGTAAAGCAATGAGGAGGAGTGTGATGGTGTAGGGGTGCTTTGCTGGTGACACTGTCTGTGATTTATTTAGAATTCAAGGCACACTTAACCAGCACGGCTACCACAGCATTCTGCAGCGATACGCAATCCCATCTGGTTTGCGCTTAGTGGGACTATCATTTGTTTTTCAACAGGACAATGACCCAACACACCTTCAGGCTGTGAGCATCTGGTCAGCGCGGCGGTAGCACAGGAATCCTCATCTCTCCCAAGTGGACATTCTCTCTTTTTCCCCTGACCCATCTATCTATCTCCTCATTTGAATTCCATGCTGTCACAGTCACTAGCCCATTCAAGCTTAACATCCTTGTCATTTATCACCCTCCAGGTTCCCTTGGAGAGTTCATCAATGAGCTTGACGCCTTGATAAGTTCCTTTCCTGAGGATGGCTCACCCCTCACAGTTCTGGGTGACTTTAACCTCCCTACGTCTGCCTTTGACTAATTTCTCTCTGCCTCCTTTCCACTTCTTTCCTCTTTTGACCTCACCCTCTCACCGTCCCCCCCACTCACAAGGCAGGCAATACGCTTGACCTCATCTTTACTAGATGCTGTTCTTCTACTTATCTCACTGCAACCCCTCCAAGTCTCCGACCACTACTTTGTATCCTTTTCATTCTCGCTCTCCTCCAACACTACTCACTCTGCCCCTACTCAGATGGTAATGTGCCATCGCAACCTTCGCTCTCTCTCTCCCGCTACTCTCTCCTCTTCCATCCTATCATCTCTTCCCTCTGCTAAATCCTTCTCCCTCCGATCTCCTGATTCTGCCTCCTCAACCCTCCTCTCCTCCCTCTCCTCCCTTTCTGCATCTTTTGACTCTCTATGTCCCCTATCCTCCCGGCCGGCTCGGTCCTCCCCTCCTGCTCCGTGGCTTGACAACTCATTGCGAGCTCACAGAAGAGGGCTCCGGGCAGCCGAGCGGAAATGGAGGAAAACTAGACTCCCTGCGGACCTGTCATCTTTTCACTCCCTCCTCTCTACATTCTCTTCCTCTGTTTCCGCTGCTAAAGCCACTTTCTACCACTCTAAATTTCAAGCCTCTGCCTCTAACCCTAGGAAGCTCTTTGCCACCTTCTCCTCCCTGCTGAATCCTCCTCCTCCTCCCCCTCCCTCCTCCCTTTCTGTGGATGACTTTGTCAACCATTTCGGAAAGAAGGTTGACAACATGCGATCCTCATTTATTAAGTCAAATGACACCGCTGGTCCTGCTCACACTGCCCTACACTATGCTTTGACTTCTTTCTCCCCTCTCTCTCCAGATGAAATCTTGCGACTTGTGGCGGCCGGCCGTCCAACAACCTGCCCACTTGAGCCTATCCCCTCCTCTCTTCTCCAAACCATTTCCGGAGATCTTCTCCCTTACCTCACCTCGCTCGTCAACTCATCCTTGACTGCTGGCCATGTCCCTTCAGTCTTCAAGAGAGCGAGAGTTGCACCCCTCCTCAAATAACCTACACTCGATCCCTCCGATGTCAACAACTACAGACCAGTATCCCTACTTCCTTTTCTCTCCAAAACTCTTGAGCGTGCCGTCTCTAGCCACATCTCCTGCTATCTCTCTCAGAATGACCTTCTTGATCCAAACCAGTCAGGTTTCAAGACTGGTCATTCAACTGAGACTGCTCTTCTCTGTGTCACGGAGGCTCTCCGCACTGCTAAAGCTAACTCTCTCTCCTCTGCTCTTATCCTTCTAGACCTATCCGCTGCCTTTGATACTGTGAACCATCAGATCCTCCTCTCCACCCTCTCCGAGTTGGGCATCTCTTGGCTTGCGTCCTACCTGACAGGTCGCTCCTACCAGGTGGCGTGGCGAGAATCTGTCTCCGCACCACGTGCTCTCACCACTGGTGTCCCCCAGGGCTTAGTTCTAGGCCCTCTCCTATTCTCTCTCTACACCAAGTCACTTGGCTCTGTCATATCCTCACATGGTCTCTCCTATCATTGCTACGCAGACGACACACAATTAACTTTCTCCTTTCCCCCTTCTGATAACCAGGAGGCGAATCGCATCTCTGCATGTCTGGCAGACATATCAGTGTGGATGTCGGATCACCACCTCAAGCTGAACCTCGGCAAGACGGAGCTGCTCTTCCTCCCGGGGAAGGACTGCCGGCTCCATGATCTCGCCATCACGATTGACAACTCCATTGTGTCCTCCTCCCAGAGTGCAAAGAACCTTGGTGTGACCCTGGACAACACCCTGTCGTTCTCCGCTAACATCAAAGCGGTGACCCGATCCTGCAGATTCATGCTCTACAACATTCGCAGAGTACGACCCTACCTTACACAGAAAGCGGCACAGGTCCTAATCCAGGCACTTGTCATCTCCCGTCTGGATTACTGCAACTCGCTGTTGGCTGGGCTCCCTGCCTGTGCCATTAAACCCCTACAACTTATCCAGAACGCTGCAGCCCGTCTGGTGTTCAACCTTCCCAAGTTCTCTCATGTCACCCCGCTCCTCCGCACACTCCACTGGCTTCCAGTTGAGGCTTGCATCTACTACAAGACCATGGTGCTTGCCTACGGAGCTGTGAGGGGAACGGCACCTCCTTACCTTCAGGCTCTGATCCTACACCCAAACGAGGGCACTACGTTCATCCACCTCTGGCCTGCTAGCTCCCCTACCTCTACGGAAGCACAGATCCCGTTCAGCCCAGTCAAAGCTATTCGCTGCTCTGGCACCCCAATGGTGGAAAAAGCTCCCCCACGACGCCAGGACAGCGGAGTCACTGACCACCTTCCGGAGACACTTGAAACCCTACCTCTTTAAGGAATACCTAGAATAGTATAAAGTAATCATTTTTCCCCCACCCCCCATAAAAAAGTTGTCCCACTGGCTATCATAAGTTGAATGCACCAATTTGTAAGTCGCTCTGGATAAGAGTGTCTGCTAAATGATGTAAATGTAAATGTAAAGGCTATTTGACCAAGAAGAAGAGTGATGGAGTGCTGCATCAGATGACCTGTCCTCCACAATCAATAACCTCAACCCAATTGAGATGGTTTGGGATGAGTTGGACCACAGAGCGAAGGAAAAGCAGCCAACAAGTGCTCAGCATATGTGGGAACTTCTTCAACTGTTGGAAAAGCATTCCAGGTGAAGCTGGTTGAGAGAATGCCAAGAGTGTGCAAAGCTGTCATCAAGGCAAAGGGTGGCTACTTTGAAGAATCTAAAATCTAAAATAGATTTTGATTTGTTTAACACTTTTTTGGTTACTACATGATTCCATATGTGTTATTTCATAGTTTTGATGTCTTCACTATTATTCTACAATGTAGAAAATAGTAAAAATAAAGAAAAACCCTTGAATGAGTAGGTGCATCCAAACTTTTGACTGGTACTGTATATTTTTTATCCAGTCGGATAAACACTCCAAACAGCCTACCCGACCACTCGGATGGGTCCGCTTTTTCCTAACGCACATCATTGACTTGTTTTGTATCACATTCAAATGATACAACTGGGGGGGGTGGGGGGGCAAAAATGCAATTTCAGAATGTGGGAGGGACATGTTGCGCCCCTGCTTTTGAAGTTACTGAAATGCATCAGAAAGGCATTGGGAAGCTCAGACGATCATCAGGCAATATCTTTTGTATGATCTTCTGTGTAGAAAATAACATCATCATTGATATTATTTCCCCCCAAGTCTGATTTAGTGCCTGGTCTTTTCCACTCTGTTCTAATGAGGCTTGTGGCCATTGTAAAGGGAAACAGAGGACACATACGTGTTCCTGGTAGTCTTTTCTTTCAGTGATGGGTTCATAATATTTTGAAGCTTAATCCGTTCAAAAGATAGAGCCACATTTGTAGGAAGAAAACAGAAACCATTTGTTGGAGAAAAAAAAAGATAGGCAGCAGGTTAGGATAATTAATGTAGTAGGTAAGGAGAATTAGGTTACGGTTAGGAAAAGAGTTAGGGTTAGTGAAAATGCTCTCCTAACTTATACGAAAAGTAACTTCCGGTCATAGCTGTCCCGTTAGCCAATCCAGAAAGCAATGACTTTTTATTTTATTTTATTTAACCTTTATTTAACTAGGCAAGTCAGTTAAGAACACATTCTTATGAACAAGGACGGCCTACCAAAAGGCAAAAGGCCTCCTGCGGGGACGGAGGCTGGGATTAAAAATAAATAAATAAAATATAGGACAAAACACACATGAGGTGCAGGTCTGTACAAAAGTCCACTCACATTCGCATCGTTCAACATGCCTATTCTAAAACTGTGTGAAATCTATTTTAGATTTGTATTGCCTGGCTGTACGCTTACATTTTCAAACAAATTCACCCTTCTGCCGGCATGGGAAATATCAATGATGTCAAGCTGCTGTCACTGTGTGCTTTCAGTTTCGATCGCTATCCTTTCTCTGTCATCACACATTAACAGTTTATTGACTTATTTTATACTTCTATAACTCGGCTGAAGCGTCTGACTGCAAGAAGGACCACTGCCCACCTGTCACCAGCCGTTCCCTGGCTGCGCCTGAGTAAGGCAAAGAGTGAGTCCCACCACGTGCTTCACCTGATGTCTCATTTACCTGTGCACTGCAATGTTATAATAAGCAGCTGCTTACCATGTTTATGTATTTATTCACTTTTAGTCCTCACATGATTAAGTGAGTGAGTATTATCATGTTGCTGTATTTGATTAAGTGAGTGAGACAGAGAGAGATTATTCATAAGGAGGGAGTGAATAGTAATTGAGAGAGCGATATGGGTGGTGCTAATTGTTCCAGAAGCTCTTACCTCCCCTAGTATCTAAGCCTGCTCCAGACTTGGTGGGGACAGCAGGAGTTGGTAGACAGTCCAAAGAGCTCAGTCTGACTACTACAGAGGAAGATACCTGGTCCTGCTCTTCTACCATCCGGACTTGTAAGTCAATCACTGGCCTGCTGGTTTCAGCTCATCTCCTAGAGATGAAGTAAAGCCAGAGTCCCAGACAACATTTATGAAAGTTGAGGTGTGATGGTGCTTCGATAATTCCCTGTCTCTATACTCTTTTTCAATAGTTTTTATTGAATCATGTCAAAGGCAGTACAATTAATAAGAAGCAATAATAATAAAAAAAATGTATGTCTTTGTTTATAAATGTTTTGGTTCCATTTTGTATAATAAAGCATTTGCCTTTTTTCATAAAGTACTAAGTAGTTCTTTTTTTGTGTGATAACAGAATTAACTGCAGATTTGATTAGCTTGTTTTCAAGCACACAAACGGACAGGCAGCGTAGGGTTTTTGTATTCTGTTTATTGCGGTGGATATGTGCATGTCCAACAGACTATTCTACTTTAAATGCTAAAGATATTCATTAAATAAAAACAAACGGAACATTCCACAAGGTCTAATGATATTGCTTTGGAAATCATCTAGACAGTTACAAAGTGAGAAAAGCCGTTCTGAAAATCGTTTTAAAAGTTACTCCAAAAGCTCAAGTGGTATCCCTAAAGAGCAAGGTAACAAAATGTAAATAAAAAAAGAGCATTGGGAGCCTGGGTTGTATTCATTAGAGCACACCGTAGCAAACTGTAGCAAAACACTTTCCAACGGAAACTGTTTACTCCAAACGCTTTACAACATGACACAATTCCATTGAAAAACATTTCACTACAGTCTGTACTAATGAATATGTCCCTGGAGTAGCAAGTTTGTTTACAGCTCATGAGGGTATTGGTAACAGACAAAACAAATGCAGTGGTAGTTGAGTAACCTTAGTAAACTTGGGCCCTGGTCAAAAGTAGTACACTTTATAGAGAATAGGGTGCCATTTTGGACACAGTCATAGCTTCATTCTAAGTGGTATGCTAGTGTGGATATTGGAACAGAGCCTATATGTGCATAGATGAAGGAATGAGAGGTAGAATGCTAACTCTGGTTCCTTGGCAGTGTCACGTTGCAATGGTTAAAAGATGACTAGCTACAATGTAATGATGAGAACAAATAACTAGGCCAGGAATTTTTCCTGGTCAGGTCACATGGTCTGGAAATGCTCCTGGCCCTGAATATAATGTAGAATTAGTTAGGAGAGTTTTTTCTCACCACGTGACCTGAGTTGAGGAGCCTCCAGGGTGAAGGTTCCCTCCCCTAGGTACAGATCTAGGATCAGCTTCCCATCCCGCAATCCTAACCTGCAAAACTGACCCAAAATGCAAAACTGACCCAAGATCAGCATCTAAGGTCGATGAGGGGATGAAGACAATGTCTGTATAACCTTCAGGAGTGCTTCATTGTTAAACGAGACATTAAATATGTCTTGATATATAAATAGCATAATTTGCCTTCTTTTAAACCAAGATGTCTGCATCCCTAATGGCACCCTATTCCCTACAGAAATAAAGGTGCCTGGAATAACCTTTTGGGTTGCCACACCGGCGGAACCTTTCCAGTTGAAAAAGGTTCCATGAGGAATCCCTCTGAAAAGGGTCTTTGAGGAACCCTTGTGTAAAGGTTAAAACCTTTTTGTGATGGGAGGGGCTCAATTCTGAACCTTTTTAATAATATATTTTAGAGGTGGCAGCCTATCATATTAGAGGCGTGGCTTATTGGAGGTGTGGCTTTAAGATAGTTATTTTTGGTCACCCGTTGGCATAATTGTCATTGCTGTTCATCATGTTAAGTTTGTACACTGCAAATTAAAATGTTTCTTGAATATTTATGCATATTACATGTTCTAATATAATATTAATAATATTAACATTGCTGATTATATACAGCAATAAAGTGGTAACTATTACAACTTTGCGATTTGCATAGGCTCTTGAGGAACTCATACATCTCTGTTAGCCTCATTGACGCTACAAAACTGTCAGTGTTCAACCTAACGTGATAACAATACAAGAGAACAGATGCACAGGAATGACATTTAATCGGGTAAAAAGTAGTGAACTATGTAAGGAATAAGGGGCTATTTGGGCCTGATAAAATAGCACCTGCCTCCCAATTGTTTTTAATCATCAGCTGCCAAAACAGTTATTTTACTCTGCATACCCTGTTGAAATGACAGTAGTTTCATATAAAGTACTAAAATGGTCCATCATGCATATAATGACAAACTATACTTTGGAACGTAAAGGCATTTTTTATCGTATTTACATGTATATATTTGTTTATAGAGAGCTTTGCTTAGTCTATTCATGGTGATGATGAGTTTTCCTGGTACCATCTGATTGGATGATGACTGGGTGTGATGTGGGTTCTGAATTCTCTGGTTGGATAATGATCATGTTTGTTTGTTTTTTTGCTAGATGGTTGGCAGTTGGAGTGTTTGATAGATACCATCTTTACTGTTGAGTTTAAAAAAAGACAAGTTAGAAAAATCTAAGGCTACACATTTAAAACAATAAATGTAAAATAACCTACCCTTTCCAGTGCCTTCCCAACCCTCGCCCCTAGACTCTGGCTACATTCCAATTCTCTACCCTTCTCCCGAAGTGTGGACTCGTACCTTAAATAAGCACAAATGGCAGATTAAATAGGACTTCAGTGTTAGAATGAGTGTAATTTTACATGACAAGGACATGAGGCAAATCATTCTCCGTGCAGAAGGAGAGGAAGAGTGCTTCATCATTATCACATTAGTATATTTAAAATAAATGGACTGGGAATATGGTGGAAACTACCTTCAGCCATTCCTGCACCAATCCAATGCTTCCAGTGTCTGTTTCAGCCATTTTGACAGGTCTGTATCACAGCTAATGGGCACTTCCTGTCCCTTTACAGGAAATAGGAGCATGTCCCAATGACCTACTTTCCTTATCTCCTTTCCTTCACTAATACCCCATTTACACAGAGACAAAAACCATTATGTTTTACATTTTGTTACCTTTGTTTGTTTATGTGAAATGGGTAGGGGGTAAAAATACCCACATTAAATAAAAACCCAGCTCGAGACCTAGTCATGTCAGCAGTTTTTTCACAGACCATGTAATAAAAATAAAAAAACAGGAATGGATCTCTGCATTTTTGTTGGTAAATTCATTAGCACTTCTCCTGTTTAACATCTCCCTAATTTGAATCGCAAACAGCCCCCATGGTTTATACCTTCCATTAATATCAGTGGTCACACAGGGAAAGCGACGAGGAAAGGAGACGAAGAAAGGAAGCAATTGAGCCATATTGGGACGGAGCCCCCATTACGTTGAAAGGGCCGCTCCTGATTGGGCCATTGGGTGGTGTTCTACAGGAAGTTGGTGGCATTGGTGGTGGTGTTCTTTCCTGTGTCGATGTTAAACTGGTAGGCTCCGTCGGAGGAGTGCAGGACGTCAGAGGCAGGTGCAGGCATGGGGGCGTATGGCGATGACGCCTAGGGAGTGAAAGTTGATAGTTAATGAAAACCATGTATCCATAAAGTTAGCAAGTGTGTGTGTGTGAGACAGAGACAGAGACAGAGACAGAGAGAGAGAGACAGAACTGACCTGGGGGGGTTGTGGGGGGTGGGCGAGGAGGGGATTAGCAGGAGACATGTTCTCCATCTTTATCTCCTCCTTCACTGGCTCACCTGGAGGAGGGGCACTGTACATCACCGGAGCATACCCCTGAAACACACACAATTAGTCACACAAATACATGTCATGTACACACACACACACGTGTGCTTACAAGCACACACACGCACACACACACACACACATTCACACACACTGAGATGAGAAGGATCAAAACTGGAGCAGCATATGACAGATACAGATGTCGGATCTTAACTTGATCCCTCTTTTGTCGCTAAGAATTCTCCTGCTGCATCAAAAAATTCAAATGAGCCTTCGAGAGTCCCTGAAAAAGAGCGGTTATCTTTCCCTCCATGAGGGGGCAGTCGACTCATTGGGATTTGCTATCAAAATAATTTCCTCTCTCGCTCGCTCAAATGCTACTACAATGTTCAAATGTACAAAAATGTATCTGAAATGCAGCCATACACATCAACATCTGTCGTTTTATATAGCCTAATAACATAATATAGATATTGGTCTCCACTAGGCTTCGACATACAAGTGTCAAAATCAGGTTCAATTGTTCCCTGGGGTGGTCTAGCGGTTAGGGCTGCTGTCTTCAGTGCGCACATATAGGTCTATCTTGTCAGCTTGGGTTTGATTCCAGCCCACACTCTTCTGGCACAAATAACTAAATTCCCCCGATTGACTTGATTTATGTACACCTTTCAAATACGGACAGTCCAGGAATATTTTACTCCCGATCTTGATAAGAAATGACCATACCAGACACTTTTGGATAACATAAATAGGAAATTAATAAAATAATAACAGTAGGCTACACCAACATTAGAAAAACATATCTTGAAAGACTTTGGTTGCAAGCAGGACTAACGTAACATCGACATCATCTTTTAGGGAGCGGTAATGAGGTGACCAATAATGGTTGCAATTGAGATCAGCTGTGCGGAGGAATTTAGAGCGTTTTGATGGTATAACAAGACATCAGCTGGTGATAATCTAGTGCCATCGATGGTTGCAATAGGCCCCTTGTTATTTGATTAAATTCCAATAGGCTACATTCTGTAGACTAACCATTAGCCTATCCATTGTCACATAATGAAAGGTGTGAAAACTGATAATAGGGTACAGTGTTTCCCTGGCTCAGTTGATGAGGTGATTTGGGCCATCAGTTGATTGACAGATGTAGGCCTACTATATGTTCGCCCTCTCGTCCACGTTTTATAATTAGGCTATGTATAATTTGTCAATATAGTTCTGGTCTTTGGTGTGGATTGAGAGCCTGTATTGTGTGGCTTTAATATTTCATTTCGTAAAGCTGTCAAGATGTTTATGCATTTGAGTCTATCCAAAGATGATTTCGTTGAGCTGAGACACTTTTCTTTAATGTGTAAATTATTAGACTATTTGTTTTACTTCTTGAAAACATTGAAATAAATGCAATTAACTTGTGGGCCTAATATAGGCTCAGGCTGGTCTCTATATCACCCAGCACTGGGTAGAAACTCATGAGGTTCAGAGCCAGAGCACGCTGCTTAGACCACTTCGCTACGACAGTTCACTATGCTTTCACAAGCACTAAGAATACTATAAATACTGATGAAACATAGGTGCGTAGTTTTCAATTTTTTTGTTTTAAACCCTAACCTTAACCACTCTGAATTAATGCCTAAACTGTTAACCTTTGAGTTGTTTCTGTTTTAACTATGTAACCGCGTGGAATTAATGTGTCAAAAGAAGACATTCATCCATATGTAGCGGGCCAGATTTAAACCCATGCCGACTCGGACATATGTGCGCCATTGTCAGTGGCTGTAACCTCTGGACCACACGCACTAAGGAAATGTATAATTTATTTAGCCTATTGCTTGCCTTCAACATATAATAAAACAATTGATTAAAAAAATTAACGAAAATTACATCTACCTCCTACAAATATGTTAATTTATTATAATCCACTTAAGAATGTGCTGTAGCCTGCATGTAGCCTACATAAGGTACAATGCAGGTACAAGTTAAGATTTGACATCTGTAGACACAGAGGAAAAGGGTGATGGGGCGGAGTGGGAAGAGACGCTAGACTATGGTTAAGTAGAGTAGATATATACCATCGGAGCCACCGGATACTGATACTGGTTAGGCGGCCCACTCCACTTAGGGGTCAGAAGGAATGCAGAGTGAGATAGATTGTAGAATAGAGGGAAGAGGAGTAGAGGCTGAGTTGAGTGTTCTATACTAGAACCAAATATGGTAGAATAGGGTAGAGTAGAAAGTAGAGTAGAATAGAACAGAGTAGAGTAGAATAGAATATAGTAGGGTAGAGTAGAGTAAAATAGAATATAGTAGGGTAGAGTAGAGTAGAATAGAACAGAGTAGAGTAGAATAGAACAGAGCAGAGTAGAAGAGTAGAATAGAATATAGTAGGGTAGAGTCGAGTAGAATAGAACAGATTAGAGTAGGATAGAACAGAGTAGAAGAGAATAATATAATAGAGTAGGGTAGTGTAGAGAGACCTACCATAGGAGGAGCACCAGGGTTATGCTGTGGCTGGTTGGGCGGCGGGCCGTTCCACTGCAGGGGCTGGGTGGGGGGGTACATAGGGTCCTGTGGGGGGTAGCCTGGGTTGAACCCCTGAAACAAACCACAGCAAAACAACACCGTCACACACAGAGGCATATTGCTTGTTGACGAAGATTGGCCTATTGAGAGTACAGTTGAAGTCGGAAGTTTACATACACTTAGGTTGGAGTCATTAAAACTTGTTTTTCAACCACTCCACAAATTTCTTGTTAAAAAACTATAGTTTTGGCAAGTCGGTTAGAACATCTACTTTGTGCATGACACAAGTAATTTTTCCAACAATTGTTTAGACAGAATATTTCACTTATAATTCACTGTATCACAATTCCAGTGGGTCAGAAGTTTACATACATTAAGTTGACTGTGCCTTTAAACAGCTTGGAAAATTCCAGAAAATTATGTCATGGCTTTAGAAGCTTCTGATAGGCTAATTGACATCATTTGAGTCAATTGGAGGTGTACCTGTGGATATATTTCAAGGCCTACCTTCAAACTCAGTGCCTCTTTGCTTGACATCATGGGTAAATCAAAAGAAATCAGCCAAGACCTCAGAAAAAAAATTGTAGACCTCCACAAGTCTGGTTCATCCTTGGGAGCAATTTCCAAATACCTGAAGGTACCAAGTTCATCTGTACAAACAATAGTACGCAAGTATAAACACCATGGGACCACGCAGCCGTCATACCGCTCACGTTCTGTCTCCTAGAGATGTACGTACTTTGGTGCGAAAAGTGCAAATCAATCCCAGAACAACAGCAAAGGACCTTGTGAAGATGCTGGAGGAAACAGGTACAAAAGTATCTATATCCACAGTAAAACAAGTCCTATATCGACATAACCTGAAAGGCCGCTCAGCAAGGAAGAAGCCACTGCTCCAAAACCGCCATAAAAAAGCCAGACTACGGTTTGCAACTGCACATGGGGACAAAGATCGTACTTTTTGGAGAAATGTCCTCTGGTCTGATGAAACAAAAATAGAACTCTTTGGCCATAATTACCATCGTTATGTTTGAAGGAAAAAGGGGGGCTTGCAAGCCGAAGAACCATCCCAACCGTGAAGCACGGGTGTGGCAGCATCATGCTGTGGGGGTGCTTTGCTGCAGGAGGGACTGGTGCACTTCACAAAATAGATGGCATCATGATGGCATCATGAGGAAGGAAAATGATGTGGATATATTGAAGCGACATCTCAAGACATCAGTCAGGATGTTAAAGCTTGGTCGCAAATGGGTCTTCCAAATGGACAATGACCTCAAGCATACTTCCAAAGTTGTGGCAAAATGGCTTAAGGACAACAAAGTCAAGGTATTGGAGTGGCCATCACAAAGCCCTGACCTCAATCCTATAGAACATTTGTGGGCAGAACTGAAAAAGCGTGTGCGAGCAAGGAGGCCTACACACCTGACTCAGTTACACCAGCTCTGTCAGGAGGAATGGGCCAAAATTCACCCAACTTATAGTGGGACGCTTGTGGAAGGCTACCTGAAATGTTTGACCCATGTTAAACAATTTAAAGACAATGCTACCAAATACTAATTGAGTGTATGTAAACTTCTGACCCACTGGGAATGTGATGAAAGAAATAAAAGCTGAAATAAATCATTCTCTCTACTATTATTCTGACATTTCACATTCTAACTGATCCTAACTGACCTAAAACAGGGAATTTTTACTAGGATTAAATGTCAGGAATTGTGAAAAACTGAGTTTAAATGTATTTGGCTGAGTATGTATGTAATCTTCCGACTTCAACTGTATCTGATTTATTAATCAACTGGGACAGACATAACCTTATTACTGGAAGGTTAGTGTAGCTTCACAGCCCCTAACTCAGCCCCAACCCTCCTGTACATAGACAGTGGATGTGTCCCAAATGGCACTCTATGGGCCCTGGTCAAAAGTAGTGCACTATAAAGGGAATGGGTGCCATATGGGCCAGACATTCTCTACCCATCTCCTTCGTTTTCTATGCTTTCGGACCTTACAGTTGTGCTGCTAAGTGATCACATTAACAGATGGAGAGAGAGGAGGAGTGAAGGAGAGATGAATGGATTGACTCACTGGTTGGAATGGGGGTCCGGTCCACTGAGGCTGGCCAGGCATCCCAGGGTTGGGGGGAGAGTAGAGCTGGGGGTAACCTCCCTGTACATGGAGGAGCACCACAGTTCCTACAGTTAGACAGAGGGACTCAAATATACCTTTATATAGTCATATTCAGGGATGCAATTTAAGGATTTTGGGTCCAAAATCTGTGCCATGCAATGTTTGAAAAGACAACATTTTACTGGGCATTTACTACTAGCCCAGGCTGAAAAGTACTAGACTCGGGCTAGCTTCATTTCCATCCCTGCTCAGACTATATATCCATTACAGTATATACTCATACACATACTGTACATACACATATACTGTACATGGACACCCACAGTTAGACATAGGTACATCTATATATTTAATACACACATGCTACACGCACAGTGCTCATGACATGACTAACATGAAAATAAGAAAACGATACACATACAAAGGCATTATTGCTTGTCGTTCAGATCAGTAACACAAAGCCGATAACCACACACACTACTTCATTCCAGTACAACACAACACACCACAGTGTAGTTAATTGAGTAATAATACATGCATCATGTACCATGTTAGGATCTGGGCCTGGACCATGATAAAATACCTGCAATAATCACAGCAAAAACACAATTTATGTTATTACCGACCGTTCAATCACAAAACATCACTGCAATGTCATTATGATAGTACATCAAGGAGTGAGAGGGGAGACATAAGGAACCTAAGGGCAACATGTGGTCTTCTGTAGCTCAGTTGGTATAGCATGGTGCTTGCAACGCCAGGATAGTGGGTCTGATTCATGGGACCACCCATATATTTTAAAATGCTTTGGATTAAGTGTCGGTAACACTTTACTTCACACCCAGTGTCATAACACGTTATGACACGGCTGAGAGTCATAATATGGTCATAACACTGTCATGACCCATTATTAACACCTGTTGTGACATATATTGCGTTATTTTACACAAGTGTGTCAAACCCACATTTATTCAAATTACATTACATCAATGTGTGCACAATTACAATGATAATTTAATATGGTCAATTAAAAAATATATATATATAACATAAACATACTGTTGACATGTAGGCTATGGTGTAATGGAATGTTTTGCCTTGTGTGGTAGGTTTTGTGGGTTTTTACACTCTTTTGTAGGTGTCATAACCAGCCATTAAATAATGCAATATATGTCACAACAGGTCTAAATTTATGTATCATGACAGTGTTATGACCATATTATAATAGTTATGACAAATTATGTCAGCTGTTATGATATATTATGACATGGTTATGACCAAGTCATAACGTGTTATGACGCTGGGTGTCAAGTAAAGTGTTACCAAAGTGGGTACTATATGGCATATACTATTATGTACAGTGCATTCAGAAAGTATTCACACCCCTTGACTTTTTCCACATTTTTTTGTGTTACAGCCTGAATTTAAAATGGATAAAATTGAGATTTTGTGTCACTGGCCTACACACAATACCCCATAATCTCAAAGTGGAATTATGTTTTTAGAAATGTTGACACATTTTTAAAAAATGAAAAGCTGAAATATCTCGAGTCAATAAGTATTCAACCGATTTGTTATGACAAGCCTAAATAAGTTCAAGAGTAAAAATGTGCTTAACAAGTCACATAATAAATTGCATGGACTCACTCTGTATATAGTGTTTAACATGCTTTTTAAATGACTACCTCATCTCTGTACCCCACACATAAAATTATCTGTAAGGTCCCTCATTCGAGCAGTGAATTTCAAACACAGATTCAACCACAAAGACCAGGGAGGTTTTCCAATGCCTCACAAAGTAGGGCACCTATTGGTAGATAGGTAAACATAAATAAAAGCTTACATTGAATATCCCTTTGAGCATGGTGAAGTTATTAATTACACTTTGGATGGTGTAACAACACACCCAGTCACTACAGAGATACAGGTGTCCTTCCTAACTAAACGGAATGGAGCTGAGCACAGGCAAAATCCTAGAGGAAAACCTGGTTCAGTCTTCTTTCCACCAGACACTGGGATATTAATTCACCTTTCAGCAGGACAATAACCTAAAACACAATGCCAAATATATACTGGAGTTGTTTACGAAGACGACATTGAACGTTCCTTAATGGCAGAGTTACTGTTTTGACTTAAATGGGCTGAAAATCTATGGCAAGACTTGAAAATGGCTGTCTAGCAATGATCAACAACCAACTTGAAGTATTTTAAAAATAATATAGTGCAAATATTGTACAATCCAGGTGGGCAAAGATCTTAGAGACTTACCCAGAAAGACTCACAGCTGTAATCACTGCCAAAGGAGATTCTAACATGTATTGACTCAGGGGTGTGAATACTTATGTAAATGTGATATTTCTGTATTTAATTTTCAATAAATGTGCACACATTTTTAAAAACATGTTTTCACTGTCATTATGGGGTACTGTGTGTAGATGGGTGAGAACAAATATATATTTAATCAATTTTGAATTCAGGCTGTAACACAACAAAATGTGGAATAAGTCAAAGGGTATGAATACTTTCTAAAGGCACTGTATACAGTATATTAACAAAGGTTATGTCCCAAATGGCACCCTATTCCCTATAAAGTGAACTACTTTTGACCAGAGCCCACTAAATAGAGAATAGGGTACCATCGGCCCTGGTAAAAAGTAGTGCACTACAGTATATAGGGAATAGGGTACCATTTGGGACTATTACCTACATAGTGTACTACTTTTGACCAAAGCCCTATGGGGTGCTTGGCCAAAAGTAGTGCACTAAATAGGGAATAGGATGCCATTTGGGATGTCGCCAAGCCACCATCAAACTATCCCTTACCGGGCCACCAGGTCCAGGGGACACCCCTCCGGGGATATTGTAGCCGGGAGGAGGGTGCAGAGTCTCGGGGGTCCCCTGGAGGATGGCTGTGGTGTGGGGGGCTTTCTTCTTGAAGATCTTCTTCTGGCAACAGCAGCAGATACCGGCGGGGATCCCCAGC
Organism: Coregonus clupeaformis; assembly: GCF_020615455.1. Taxonomy (NCBI): domain Eukaryota; kingdom Metazoa; phylum Chordata; class Actinopteri; order Salmoniformes; family Salmonidae; genus Coregonus; species Coregonus clupeaformis. The sequence continues at coordinate 27,980,704 of NC_059222.1, forward strand.
AGGAGGAGGAGGGCCATGAGGGGGTTAGCTGCTTCATAGTCATGGTGGTCTGGAGGGAGAGAGAGGGGAGGGAGGGAGGGAGAGGGGAGGGGAGGAGGGGGGGATGAGAGAAGGAAGGCAGGAGAGAGGGAGGGGAGGAGGCCAAAGAAAGAGCGTGACAGAATAAGAGAGAGTCAGTGTGAAAGAGATGGGGGAGAAAGGTGAGAAATCGGGATAGCAAAAAGAGAGAAAGAGGGGTAATTGGGATGAGAGGGAAAGAGATCGTAGAGTCAGTTACTGTAGGTGCCTATGAGGTCTTTCTCAAATAGCCCAAAAAACATACAACTAAAATACAGACTGTGATAATTTAGCGCAAAGGACAGGAAGAGCATGTTTAGTAGAAGACTATGCTTAGTACATACACTACAGAAACACAGTAGAGATCAGTAGAACTCAGTAGAGACCAGTAGAACTGAGACTGGTGGCCATTTGAAGTGTGTGTAGGTGCCTATTGGAAACAACCACTCTGGTCTACAGGGGCCTCTTTCTTACACTCTTAGAAAAAAGGGTTCCAAAAGGCTTCTTCGGCTGTCCTCATAGGATAGCCATTTTTGGTTCCAGGAAGAACCCTTTTTGGTTCCAGCAATTTTTTCTAAGAGTGTAGGGCAGTTAAAATAGGTTTGAATTCCATAATTCACTCATGGTATGTTTTTAGTGCATGTATGTATGCATGGTTGTCTTACATGATCAGCAAAACATATTGAGAGTAAACTGAGCAATACATAAATACTTGACTCTTTATATGCACATTGTTGAAGAAAAGTTTCAAATTAAATCACGCTCATTGATCCTGCTTTGTAGTATACCCTTCAGGGCCCATAGGGACGCAGACAAAGTACAACAGGAGAATAGGAGTGCTCAATTCCAACTAATCTGAATCAGAATGAAGTCAGCTCTTTGCTATCATTTTTGTGTGGAGACCTACTATAATTAAGCAATAACGCCCAAGGAGGTGTGGTATATGGCCAATATACCACGGCTAAGGGCTGTTCTTAAAGCACGAGACAATGCTGAGTGCCTGGATACAGCCCTTAGCGGTGGTATATTGTACATATACCAGTCCCCCTCGTGCCTTATTGCTTAAAATATACCAGGCCTTTCAACCAATCCTGTGTGGCTCAGTTGATAGAGCATGGCGCCTGCAATGCCAGGGATGTGGGTTCGATTCCCATGGGGGACCAGTACGAGAAAGTATGAAGATGTGTGCACTCACTACTATAAATTGCTCTGGATAAGAGCGTCTGCTAAATGACTAAAATGAAAACTACCCAATTCATAATAACAAATAAACTCCTGGCCTGTCCTAGCCTATCCATTCTCTGGAGGTCAGCAGAGAACTGTCACTTTGGAAAATTAAAAACATATGGTGGGCAGAAAGAGTGAAGATGGGAATTCAGGTTCCTTGTCCCTCTATTTTCAGTTTGTACACTCATGGTATGCGTCCCAAATGGCACACAATTACCTATGTAATGCACTACATTTAACCAGTAGCGCACTTAATAGGGATTAGGGTGCCATTTGGGATGCATATGCAGTCTGAGTGGTGAAGACCATTGACAGGGTAATATGATACTTGGATAGCCACTTAGTGCCAGCCAGTGTCAATGCAGACCAAATGGCACCCTTTTCCCTATTTAGTGCACTACTTTTGATCAGGGCCCATAGGGCTCTGGTCGAAGGTAGTGCACTACATAGGGAGCCAGTTGGGACGCAACCAGTGTATATGCAGACCAAGGTTTGGATCAACTAACAATGCCATTAATTCATTCAGAGCTATCCGTAATCATGGTAGCATCCACATTAATGTAGAAGTTTCATCATTGTATCATTTCAAATCCAAAGTGCTGGCGTACAGAGCCAAAACAACAGAAAATGTGTCACTGTCCCTATACTTTTGGAGCTCACTGTAAATAGCATAATTTATATTCTAGAATAGAATCCATTCTATGTCTATGATGAGAATCATATATACACACACACACTAATGTTGCTGCTCCCAGGCAGGGTTGAGGTTAGGTAAATGGGGCTAGGACATTTGGGACGCACCCAGCATATATGCAGACCACGGTTTGGAGCAGCTAACAACGCATGGTGACACAGCAAAAAACCACACACACACTCCCCCACCTGTGAGTTCCATCCTGATGATGGAGACAACCCTGTCTCTCCTGTCCCTCAGCATGTAGTAACCCACGTCCGTGGTGTTGACGTTCTCGATGGTGATCTTGGTGGAGTAGGTCTTGACCCGGTTCCAGTAGTCCGGGTGGTCCTGGGCGACCACGGCCCCATCATGTACCAGGCTGACATTGGCGTCGGCGCCCGAGAAGGAGAGTTGGGCGTCGGCTAGGTCGATGCCCTCCAATGAGATATAGAGGTCCTCACCTGCCACGCATTTCGGGTACTCACGCCTGGCTGGGGTGGGGGGAGAAAAGGTGTGAGAACGTGTTACAAGGAAGGGTGAGAGAGTAGTTGGAAACAGAGATGGGGCAGGTACATGAAGGGGTGAGAGAAAGTAAGAGGAGAATTAGCATTAGAGGAAGAGAGTGAAAGAAAGAGAGGGGGGTGGGTGAGAGAGAGTAGGTGGAAAGAGAGATAGTGAAGGAGCAAGCAAGAGTCAGAGAAACGGAGAGACAAAAGATCAAAATGCAAGAAGGTTCTGTACACCAACTGACAACAACAAAGGACAATATTTCCATAACATGCTAAACAACAACTCTCCCCATCACCCCACCGTATACCCCCTCCTGCACTCACTGTTCACAGCCACTTTGAGCGAGGAGATCTCCTTGTTCCAGTGGTCTGTCTGGACGTAGGTCCCCTGGTCCTCATACGTCACCTTCAGATCAAATCAAAGTGCATTTAAAATTGCTTCACAATAAAAACAATACAATTAAATGAAAGAGATAGATAGAGGATGGTAGTTGCATTGGCCGGAGGGGTGTAAATGTATTAATAACATTCAAAATCAAGTGGTCTTTTTTGTTAAAAGGACGATACCATCCCCCAACACCCCCCTCAATTGGACCTCTGGTGGTATGATATACTTTATTGTCCCCTAGGGAAAATTTGACTTGGACAATTGAAGAGTCAGTCAGTCACCTTGTCCAGATACCAGCGCCTGTCGGTTCCTGTCCCAGACACCCGTCCCTTGGTGGTCCGGGCGCCACGGTCCCAGTACAGGTAGGTCTTCATGGGCTCTGCAGCAGGGGTGAACTCCAGCTTCGAAGAGCTCTTTGGAAGGTAGATCTTCAGCTGACGCCCGTGGGACAGACGCTCGTGCAGGTCGTGCACCGCATAGCCATCTGAGAGACGGGGGGGGGTTATGGAGAGAGATGGAGTGAGAAAGACAGGATTAAAACACTGTAGATTGAAACCATTAATTTGTTCATCAATGTGTTTTCTGGATGACATTTCATTGGAATGTAAAGAGCTAATACAGTAAGCTACAACTCCCACATACTTCTTCAGGTTCGAAACTTGTACAACATTTTGTACTTAAAAAATAAAACATTTAAATTATGGAGGAAAAAAATACTCACCCACACTGAGAGTGCCCAGCAGGATCCACAGACTCCACATCATCTGTGTGGGAAATATAGATTTTTTTTGTGAACCATTCCTAATTTGTTTTCCCCAGTATTGGCATAGATAAAAAATGACCAGAAATATGATGGATTATAGTGTGAACAGGTCGGTGTGGGGGGTATAAGACAGACAGACAGATTATGAATAAATAAAGAACGACCAAATGAAGCAAACCCACAGCATTATTAAACCTTCCCATGTTTGATTGTAGGAAGGTTTAATAATGCTGTGGGTTTGTTTGCGGCCTCTGGTACTGGGGACCTTGAACATGCGCAACATACAGCCCTTAGACGTGGTATATTGGCAATATACCACAAACCCCCTAGGTGGTTTATTGCTATTATAAACTGGATATAAACTTAATTAGAAGAGTAAAAATACATGTTGCATACCCGTGGTATACGGTCTCATATACCACAGCTTTTAGCTAATCAGCATTCAGGGCTCGAACCACCCAGTTTATAAAAGACTGTATACCACGGCTATGTCATCATGAATTCAGCAGATTGTCCGGTGTTTTGGACTCCAATGTTCAACACAGTGTCCAAAAACTGGGTCTCCATTGAACGTCATGGGTCTTCCAGCAGGACAATGACCCCAAACACACAACAAAAAAGAGCAACCAGGAATGGTTCAAGATGAAACACTGGACTGTTCTGGAGAGGCCAGCATCTAGTCTAGATCTAAATCACATCCAAAACCTAAGGCAAGATCTGACAGCAGTAGGTGGAGGGCACCCTTCAAACATTGAAGAATTGGAGCAGTTTACTGCTGAAAAGTGGGCCAAATTGCCAGTAGAAAGGTGCAGCAAGCTCATTGATAGCTACAATAAGCGTTTGACTACAGTTATCTTGGCCAAAGGCTGTGCAACCAAGTGCTCCGGGGTGCCAATACTTTTGTCCATGTCATTTGTCTTTATTTTCTAAATTACAACGTAAGTTTACAAAATAGTATACAGTAGTATATACAGTGCCTTCGGAAAGTATTCAGACCCCTTGACTAATTCAAAAATGGATTAAATCGTTTTCCCCCCGCATCAATCTACACAAAATACCCCATAATGACAAAGCAAAAACAGGTTTAGAAATGTTTCCTAATTTATACATTTAAAAAAATGAAATATCATATTTACATAAGTGTTCAGACCCTTTATTCAGTACTTTGTTGAAGCACCTTTGGCAGCGATTACAGCCTCGAGTCTCCTTGGGTATGACGCTACAAGCTTAGCACACCTGTATTTGGGGAGTTTCTCCCATTCTTCTCTGCAGATCCTCTCAAGCTCTGTCAGGTTGGATGTGGAGCGTTGCTGCACAGCTACTTTCAGGTCTCTCCAGAGATGTTTGATCAGGTTCAAGAGTGGCTGGGCCACTCAAGGACATTCAAAGACTTGTCCCGAAGCCACTCCTGCGTTGTCTTGGCTGTGTGCTTAGGGTTGTTGTCATGTTAGAAGGTGAACCGTCACTCCAGTCTGAGGTCCTGAGTGCTCTGGAGCAGGTTTTCATCAAGGATCTCTCTGTACTTTGCCTCAATCCTGACTAGTCTCCCAGTCCATGCCGCTGAAAAACATCCCAACAGCATGATGCTGCCACCACCATGCGTCACCGTAGGGATGGTGCCAGGTTTCCTCCAGACATGATGCTTGGCATTCAGGCCAAAGAGTTTAATCTTGGTTTCATAAGACCAGATAATCTTGTTTCTCATGGTCCAAGCGGGCTGTCATGTGTCTTTTACTGAGGAGTGGCTTCCATCTGGCCACTCTACCATAAAGGCCTGATTGGTTGAGTGCTGCAGAGATGGTTGTCCTTCTGGAAGTTTCTCTCATCTCCACAGAGGAACTCTATAGCTCTGTCAGAGTGACCATCAGGTTCTTGGTCACCTCCCTGACATTTTTACATTTTAGTCATTTAGCAGACGCTCTTATCCAGAGCGACTTACAGTTAGTGAGTGCATACATTTTTCATACTGGCCCCTCGTGGGAATCGAACCCACAACCCTGGCGTTGCAAGCGCCATGCTCTACCAACTGAGCTACATGGGACTACTGAACAACGCCCTTCTCCCCCGATTGCTCAGTTTGGCCGGGTGGCCAGCTCTAGGCAGAGTCTTGGTGGTTCCAAACTTCTTCCATTTAAGAATGGAGGCCACTGTGTTCTTGGGGACCTTCAATGCTGCAGAAATGTTTTGGTACCCTTCCCCAGATCTGTGCCTCGACACAATTCTGTCTCAGCGCTCTACGGACAATTCCTTCGACCTCATGGCTTGGTTTTTGCTCTGACATGCACGGTCAACTGTAAGACCTTATATAGACAGGTGTGTGCCTTTCCAAATCATGTCCAATCAATTGAATTTACCACAGGTGGACTCCAATCAAGTTGTAGAAACATCTCAAGGATGATCAATGGAAACAGGATGCACATGAGCTCAATTTTGAGTCACCTTAAATAAGGTATTTCTGTTTTTATTTTTAATAAATTTGCTAAAATTTCTAAAAACCTGTTTTTGCTTTGTCATTATGGGGTATTGCTGAGGATTTTATTTTTTATAATCCTTTAATAATTGTCACACAAGGCCAGAAATTAAATTTTAAAGGCAATTGAAATGATTAGAGATATTGAAACACACATCATTTCCATGATTACATAAAATTCTACAATAGGCCTACAGGGCCACAACAGCCCATGCAATTTATAACGTGAATACAATTTTAAAATAAAGTATTTTTTATTTTATTTTTGTTACAAATTATTGATTATAAAGCCAGACATATAGCTATTCTTTGGCATCTCTCACGCCTGATAGGCCTACATTAAACATAGGGCTTCAACCTGTTGAGGATCCACAGAATATTGGATCGCTTTGTCATTATGGGGTATTGTGTGTAGATTTAATCCATTTTAGATTAAGGCTATAATGTAACAAAATGTGGAAAATGTCAAGGGGTCTGAATACTTTCCGAAGCCACTGTAGTGCAGTGCACTACTTTTGACCAGGGCCCATAGGTCCTGGAGTTAGGCTACCTGGTTAACGTTGGCTGGTCAAACAGCTACCTCCCTTCCCCTGTCTCAGACCAGACTTTACAACACTTCATGTTATTGTAATGTTTATGGTCCTTTCTCTCACACAGCCACCTTGGAGACATGCGCACGTGCGCACGCGACCCATATCATTTTGAATTTGGAACGTATCCGTCAAGTCAAAGGCCGTGTGGGTCGTGCGCTCTTCAGAAATGTGGGGGGCACAATAATCCTTTAATCATTGTCACACAACGCCAGCAATTTAATTTGAAAGGCAATTGAAATGATTAGAGATAATGAAACAAACATCATTTCCATTATTACATCAAATTCTACAATGGGCCTACAGGGCCACAACAGCCAATGCAATTTATAACGTGATTTAAAAAATAAAATATTATATATATATATATATATATATATATACAAATTATTGATTATAAAGCCAGACATATAGCTATTATTTGGCATCTCTCACGCCTGATAGGCCTATATGAAACATAGGGCTTCAACCTGTTGAGGATCCACAGAATATTAGGCTACTCTCCAGAGAGCTAGCCGTTCTCATGGTGCCGTATAATCTACGGAGGGTGCCGCGCCTTTCCTTGGGGAAGAGGAGGACGATGGCATTAATTCTCAGGAAAAGACAAAAATAAACAAAAAAAAACAAGGATCAACCATATCAAGCCGATTTCTAGAAAATAAGAATATTTACTATATGATAATCTTTTCATTAAAGAAAAACAAAACATTAGGTTAGGGATAAAAGGCTAGAATAGATAGAATAGGATTCAATCACATTATTACACCTAGTGCGGATCGCTGTGTGACTCGAGGCAACCGGCAGAAAGCAATCCCAACACAAAACAATATGCACACGCATACCGTCAATGGCAAACACACACAACTCCCTCTCCCCTATCCTTGCTAGACACAGGCTCGCACGTAAGCGCCCAGACCACAGATCACCCTGCGACAAAAATAACAAACATCACTGACCGAGGCAATGCAAAAAAAATGATAAAAGGAGGAGAGTTTATTATTTGCCTATGTTGCAAAATAAAATAGCCCATTTAAAACTAAACGCCGCTACTGCTGCATGGAGAAAGCAGACAGCTGCAATGGAAAATCGAATTATGAGCCGTGAACATGGCCATCGCACAAACATTCTTGTTGTGCATGCAGAATATATGTAGTAGGTTTATAGGCTACATACCTTGATAGGAAAGAATCCAGATTATTATTTCCCTGTTTTTCTCCTCATAACAATGTATCTATGACGGGAGAGCGTCACGCAGTGACTGGATAGATGGTAGATAGTAGTAGGCCTAGTGATGTTACAATTGATACCGGAGCTCCGATGCTTCGAAGCTGTTTTCACAGCACTACTGATCCGACCAAAGAAACTATAAACCCTAGATGACTGATCCACTGTTTTGAAGCCACTAGGCTGCATTTTTTTCTTTCTCCACCATTTTAAAAGGATTTTGGAAGCTATAGAAATGCATGTATTAATGTCTACATTGGTTTTGCCCAGTCTATTCTGCTACAGAAACCTTAATGCATAGCCTACTGAAAGTATTATATGTGAAAAAATAAATAATAATTCCTTAAAGTAAAAAAAAATGGAGAGTAGCCTACTAATGTTACTGTCCCCACAAAGTAACATTAAAACGTGATCAATTACATCTGAATCTTCTTTTGGTTAATTTATTTTCAAAACGTGTTTTCGAAATTTGAGATCAAACTGATTGCACCGTGGTATCCGAGCATTTTCGATGCCAAGTCTCTTCCAAAACACCGACATCTACTGGACACCTTACCTGCAAATATAGTTAGGATTTTTTTTCTAATCAAAGCTCTCAAATGGTTGCTAGCATGTAGCACATGGAGCCAAACTCTCTGAGACAATAGGTTATATAGCATGGTCGAATCTCGCCTAGGCAGTATTATATATTTTCTTATTTGAAACCACACAGCTGCACATTGGTGTTCTAGCAATTTTTTATGTACTATAATGCTAAGCTATTCATCTTTATCATGTAATAGATCCACAGAAGTTAGGTGGTAGTTTAACTAAATTAAAATCTCCATGGTCTTCTCATTAGTTAATAACTTTTTTGCCATGTAGCATTGTAGCTAACTACTTGAACTATCCCAAAAAAATTAAATAAAAAATAATAATCATCATCATCATTTTCGCAAAGAAACCAACCCCCTATTTTTTCTCTCTCTCCCTGACCACTGGAGTAAGCCGATGCACTCACTCAATGGCTGTCACTGAGATCTCACTACACTGTTAACATCTGACTCCAGAGTGATGTGTTCGGTTCCACTTTATTTTAGGGTACACATAGTAGCCACTAATTTGTAGTTTCTAAGTGTGTATATAAGTAGCTAATAAGGCCTTTATTATGTCTTATTAGCCATATATTAGGCCTTATTTAAGTGTGTTCCTATTCAAACATTTTAAGTCGTGTTACTGGCCAATACCCTCATTCTTAGTCATAATAAAGACATATTAATAAAGACTGATTCCTCACGAAACCAGGACAAAAAAAGACCATGGGGATTTTCACGAAATGTAATAGATAGAATGGTCCATTGGAGAAAGGATTGTTGAACTTTATTTGACATTTATATATCAAAGCATAATAGGGAAATTATTTATCAAAGTTTGGCCTTACCCAGGCCTCCTTTAAGACTACAGAATGTTTAATATAGGTGCTACAAAGCAAAAATGTGTGTCATATGAAGCTTTACCGCTTGCTCTGTAATATGAGTATTATTACTATTAGTAGTATATTATATTTTAATACATATTTTTTACATCAATTTATGAACATTGAAGAATATAAACATGAATATTGAAAGAAGTCCATTTTGATTTGGCAAATGTTTCTATATACACTGAACAAAAATATGAATGCAACACTTAAAGTGTTGGTCCCATGTTTCATGAGCTGAAATAAATGATCCCAGAAATGTTCCATGCGCTTCTTTCTCCCCAATATCCCTGGTATTGAGCATTCCTCTTCTGACAAGATAATCCATCCACCTGACAGGTGTGGCATATCAAGAATCTGATTAAACAGCATGATCAATGAAAGGCCACTCTAAGTGCAGTTTTGTCACACAACACAATGCCACAGATGTGTCAAGTTTTGAGGGCGTGTGCAATTGGCATGCTGACTGCAGGAATGTCCACCAGAGCTGTAGCCAGATAATTGAATGTACATTTTTCTACCATAAGCCACCTCCAACGTCGTTTTAGAGAATTTGGCAGTATGTCCAACTGGCCTCACAACCACAGACCATATGTAACCACGCCACTCCAGGACCTCCACATCCAGCTTCTTCACCTGCGGGATCATCTGAGACCAGCCACCCGGACAGCTGATGAAACTGTGGGTTTGCACAACCAAATAATTTCTGCACAAACTGTCAGAAACCATCTCAGGGAAGCTCATTTCTAAGCCTTACCAACAGAGTGAATGTGAATATGGATTCAAAATGTTCGCCCTCTGCTGGTGATTTGCAGGATGTGCAATGATTCAAGTAAAAGGAGGGCTGTGATTGGTTATATTGCTTACTATGCCAATGTCTCTATATAAAATAGGCTATACAACATATCTATGAGGTTATGATCAATTTTATACCAGAACTGAATGGTATGAGGTGATCATCTCCTCTTCCTCCCCCCTCCAGGTGTCTAGGTTGGTGCATTCCTGTCTGTTCTTCCACACTGTAGTGGTCCTGTAAGGAGCACCGCTACTGGAGTGTGTTCTGCCAAGAGAGTGTGTGTTTCCAGCTGCCAATATTGAGTGTGTCTGATTGTGTTGTAAGTCTTTGTGTTAAAAGCCTTTGGAAGTATTTGTTTCTGACTCTTTCACTGTGTTTGTGTGTTAGGACTGCATTGGAGACATTCTCTCTGGCGGTGTTGTTGACCAGTCTAACCACTCTGAGGTGTGTGTGTGTCCTCGGGCCCAACGTCCAGGCCTGGATAAGAGTCTTCAGCCGACATGGGTACTACCTGTATTTATACTGAACAAAAATATAAATGCAATATGTAAAGTGTTCGTCCCATGTTTCATGAGCTGAAATAAAAGATAAGATATTTTCGATACGCACAAAAGCTTATTCTCTCAAATTTTGTGCACACATTTATTTAAATCCCTGTTAGTGAGCATTTCTCCTTTGCCAAGATCCCTGTTAGTGAGCATTTCTCCTTTGCCGGGGCGGCAGGTAGCTTAGTGGTTAAGAGCGTTGTGCCAGTAACCGAAAGGTCGCTGGTTCTAATCCCCGAACCAACTAGGTGAAAAATCTGTCGATGTGCCCTTGAGCAAGGCACTTAACCCTAATTGCTCCTGTAAGTCGCTCTGGATAAGAGCGTCTGCTAAATGACGTAAAATGTAAATGTAAGATAATCCATCCACCTGACAGGTGTGGCATATCAAGAACCTGATTAAACCGCATGATCAGTACACAGGTGCACCTTGTGTTGGGGACAATAAAAGGCCACTCTAAAATGTGCAGTTTTGTCACACAACACAATGCCACAGATATCTCAAGTTTTGAAGGAGCAGGCAATTGGCATGCTGACTGCAGCATTGTCCACCCGAGTTGTTGCCAAATAATTTAATGTTCATTTCTCAACCATAAGCTGCCTCCAACGTTGTTTTAGAGAATTTGGCAGTACGTCCAAATGGCCTCACAACCGCAGAACGTGTGTAACCACGCCAGCCCAGGACCTCCACATCCGGCTTCTTCACCTGCGGGATCGTCTGAGACCAGCCACCTGGACAGCTGATGAAACTGTGGGATTGCACAACCGAAGAATTTCTGCACAAACTGTCTAAAACCGTCTCAGGGAAGCTCCTCTGCATGCTCATCGTCCTCACCAGGGTCTTGACCTGTATGCAGTTCGGCATCGTAACAGACTTCAGTGGGAAAATTGTCACCTTCGATGGCATGCTGGAGAAGTGTGCTCTTCACGGATGAAACCCGGTTTCAACTGTACTGGGCAGATGGCAGACAATGTGTATGGCGTTGTGTGGATGAGCGGTTTGCTGATGTCAACGTTGTGAACAGAGTGCCCCATGGTAGCAGTGCGGTTATGGTATGGGCAGGCATAAGCTGCGGACAATGAACACAATTGAATTTTATCGATGGCAGTTTGAATGCACAGAGATACCGTGATGAGATCCTGAGGCCCATTGTCTTGCCCTTCATCTTCCACCATCACCTCATGTGTCAGCATCATAATGCACGGCCCCATGTTGCAAGGATCTGTACACAATTCCTGGAAGCTAAAAATGTCCCAGTTCTTCCATGGCCTGCATACTCACTAGACATGTCACCCATTGAGCATGTTTGGGATGCTCTGGATCGACGTGTACAACAGCGCGTTCAAGTTCACGCCAATATACAGCAACTTCGCACAGCCATTAAAGAGGAGTGCGACAACATTCCACAGGCCACAATCAACAGCCTGATCAACTCTATGCAGGAGATGTGTCACGCTGCATGAGGCAAATGTGGTCACACCAGATACTGACTGGTTCTCCTGATCCACAACTCTACATTTACATTTTTTTATCTGTGACCAACAGATGCATAGGGCCTAATGAATTTATTTCAATTGACTGATTTCCTTATATGAACTGTAACTCAGTAAATTCTTAGGAAATGTAGCATTTTGCGTTTATATTTTAGTTCCCTCTTTCACTCTCATTTGTTTATCGTCTTATTCTCACACGCTGTAGTAAAGATCTCTCTATCAACTTCTTCTTCCTCTACCATCGTCCTCTCTCTCTCTCTCTCTCTCTCTCTCTCTCTCTTCCATTAGGAGGCAGTCTTTACCACTACATCACAAATGTCATAATGGCGATGCCTCATTTGTGTGTGTCTAGCCTACAATGTGTGTGTGTATGTGCATGTGTGTGTTAAGCCATGATTGTTGCAGTGTTGTCGGAGCCATGAGTAGAGCTGACACAATTCCTTTTTCTACACAATAAATGTATATCTACAACGTTGTGCCCTGTTCCCTGTAGGTGTGGCCTGTGTCCTGCAGTCTGGGGGCAGTGATTGGTTACCTGACTGGGCTAGTCTTCGTTGCTCCCGCCTGGATCCGCTGCCACCGCAAACACCTCACCTACAAGAGCAAGTGATGGACTGGAGAGTGTGTTTGTGTGTCTGTGTGTCTGTGACATATAAAGTCTTAGTTCTCTACACACGTTTTCTGTTTATTTCGCTAATAATGGTTTTTCCAATAGGCTTGTAATAGGGTAATTACAGACAAAAAGCACAAACCACCACAGCTGTGCATTGCATACACATTGCTAAATGTTTCTCTAATAACAACTCTCTTTCAATCGCACAACTACATTTATACATTTTCTGTGCTATGGCTAGGCTATTGGGTGTGTGTGTGTGTGTGTGTGTGTGTGTGTGTTTGGGTGCTGTGTACTGAAACGTAATTTGTCTTTCATCTTTACATTCTGTTCTGAGAAAGAGCGAGAAGGCGAAAGGGAGGGAGAGACAGTGCGGTAAGAAAGAGAGTGGGGAGAGAGAGAGAGAGAGGGGGGGAGGCCATAGTCATTCAGAGCAAATTGGCCAGTGTTACCTAGTGTTGATTTTTCAGTGTAACATTTCTAGTGTTGATTCAGGTGTAAAATAACCCCAGTGTTGGTGTTAATAACTAGTGTTAAACCAAAACCACGCCGATCATTATCATAATCCCAGCATGCTCTATTGCAGGTAGAATTGTTTTATTGTTTGTTTCAATATCTATGTTTTTGCATGTAGATTGATGGATTAATTAATCTTATACTACTCAAATAAAATGTGTCTAAACTAATCCAATATGTTACTTGGACTTATTGTATCAGTTACTTAAATGTTTTTTTCAGTTTAGATAGTGTAGGTACACATCACTTTGTAAACCAGCATAACGTGATTTGTAAACCATGAGCTTCAGGCCACTGTTTTAGGGTAAAGCTCGGCCCTCAAAAGAAGGCTTTATGAAATGTGTGTTAAAGCATACAATTTTAAATACAAATCAAATCTAATTGTATTCGTCACATGCTTCGTAAACAACAGGTGATGATTACTTACCGGCCCTTCCCAACAATGCAGCGAGACAAATATAGAAAGAACACCAGGAATAAATACACAGGGTACAAGTAATGATAACATATTTTTTTAGGATGTCACTTGGTGAAGGCCACAGGACTGAAAATGGATTAATCAAATCAAATCAAATTGTATTTGTCACATGCGCCAAATACAACAGGTGTAGACCTTACAGTGAAATGCTTACTTACAAGCCCTTAACCAACAATGCAGTTTTAAGAAAAATAAGTGTTAAGTAAAAAATAGATAACAATTAAAGAGCAGCAGTAAAATAAAATTAGCGAGGCTATATACAGGGGGTACCGGTACAGAGTCAATGTGCAGGGGCACAGGTTAGTTGAGGTAATTGCGGTAATATGTACATGTACACTACCGTTCAAAAGTTTGGGGTCACTTAGAAATGTCCTTGTTTTCCATTCCATTATCAGCAACCATCTGTCCTGTGTTCCAATGGCACGTTGTGTTTGCTAATCTAAGTTTATAATTTTAAAAGTCCAATTGATCATTAGAAAACCATTTTGCAATTATGTTAGCACAGCTGAAAACTGTTGTGCTGATTAAAGAAGCAATAAAACTGGCCTTCTTGAGACTAGTTACATTTACATTTTAGTCATTTAGCAGACGCTCTTATCCAGAGCGACTTACATGAGCAATTAGGGTTAAGTGCCTTGCTTAAGGGCACATCGACAGATTTTTCACCTAGTCAGCTCGGGGATTAGAACCAGCGACCTTTCGGTTACTGGCACAACGCTCTTACCCACTAAGCTACCTGCCGCCCACTAAGCTACCTGCCGCCCCTAGTTGAGTATCTGGAGCATCAGCAATTGTGGGTTCAATTACAGGCTCAAAATGGCCAGAAACAAATAACTTTCTTCTGAAACTCGTCAGTCTATTCTTGTTCTGAGAAATGAAGGCTATTCCATGCGAGAAATTGCCAAGAAACTGAAGATCTCGTACAACGCTGTGTACTACTCCCTTCACAGAACAGCACAAACTGTCTCTAACCAGAATAGAAAGAGGAGTGGGAGGCCTCAGTGCACAACTGAGCAAGAGGACAAATAGATTAGTGTCAAGTTTGAGAAACAGACGCCTCACATGTCCTCAACTGGCAGCTTCATTAAATAGTACCTGCAAAACACCAGTCTCAACATCAACAGTGAAGAGGCGACTCCGGGTTGCTGACCTTCTAGGCAGAGTTGCAAAGAAAAAGCCATATCTCAGACTGGCCAATACTATTTAATGAAGCTTAGTGGTGAGCTTTGAGGGCACTATGGTGTTGAACGCTGAGCTGTAGTCAATGAATAGCATTCTCACGTAGGTGTTCATTTTGTCCAGGTGGGAAAGGGCAGTGTGGAGTGCAATAGAGATTGCATCCTCTGTGGATCTGTTGGGGCGGTATGCAAATTGGAGTGGGCTAGGGTTTCTGGGATAATGGTGTTGATGTGAGCCATGACCAGCCTTTCAAAGCACTTCATGGCTACAGACATGAGTGCTACGGGTCGGTAGTCATTTAGGCAGGTTACCTTAGTGTTCTTGGGCACAGGAACTATGGTGGTCTGCTTGAAACATGTTGGTATTACAGACTCAGTCAGGGACAGGTTGAAAATGTCAGTGAAGACACTTGCCAGTTGGTCAGCGCATGCTCTGAGTACACGTCCTGGTAATCCATCTGGCCCTGCGGCCTTGTGAATGTTGACCTGTTTAAAGGTCTTACTCACATCGGCTACGGAAAGCGTGATCACACAGTCGTCAAGAACAGCTGATGCTCTCATGCATGCTTCAGTGTTGCTTGCCTCAAAGCGGGCATAGAAGTAATTTAGCTCGTCTGGTAGGCTCATGTCACTGGGCAGCTCGCGGCTGTGCTTCCCTTTGTAGTCTGCAATAGATTGCAAGCCCTGCCACATCTGACGAGCGTCGGAGCTGGTGTATTACGATTCAATCTTAGTCCTGTATTGACACTTTGCATGTTTGATGGTTCGTCGGAGGGCATAGCGGGATTTCTTATAAGCGTCCGGGTTACAGTCCCGCTCCTTGAAAGCGGCAGCTCTACCCTTTAGCTCAGTGCGGATGTTGCCTGTAATCCATGGCTTCTGGTTGGGGTATGTACGTACGGTCACTGTGGGGACGACGTCATCGATGCACTTATTGATGAAGCCAGTGACTGATGTGGTGTACTTCTCAATGCCATCGGAAGAATCCCGGAACATATTCCAGTCTGTGCTAGCAAAACAGTCCTGTTGCTTAGCATCTGCATCATCTGACCACTTCTTTATTGACCAAGTCACTGGTGGTTCCTGCTTTAGTTTTTGCTTGTAAGCAGGAATCAGGAGGATAGAGTTATGGTCAGATTTGCCAAATGGAGGGCGAGGGAGAGCTTTGTACGCGTCTCTGTGTGTGAAGTAAAGGTGGTCTAGAGGTTTTTTTCCTATGATTGCACATTTAACATGCTGGTAGAAATGCAACAACCATGTCTCTGTCACTAACAAATACAGTCATGGATGGTAACTCTACAATTCACTAGAAAGGCAAGGCACTCTGTTAAACATGCAAATAAGGCTTTACACCCCAAACATTTTTGTCATATAGATGCTGGACCAGTGTTAAATTTAACACTCTCAGTGTTGATTTAACACTGAAAAATTTGCTGACTTAGTCAACCGTTCTCAATTGACACAAGGCCATAAGTGAGTCTTTCACAAGACCACGTCACTGGCCATAGTTAAATATAATATGTAATAGCATAGCACAACAGATTAGATAAACTAGAATGACACTCACACTCATGGATGCACAAAATGAGCCGCCGCCCCTACATTTTAATTATCACTAAAAGAGCAAATAACTATTTTGTGAACTGCAACGAACCATTAAAGGGCTCAAATAGCTATTTAAGTCATTATGGTTCCACATAGAACCATCACCCTTCCCAAAGAACCCTTGTGTATCATCGGCCAAGCCAGCCTATAGATGTAAAACCACAGGAAAGAAAATGAGGAAAGAGCCTAAAATGTCTCTATGGCAGAGGCATAGAGGAGCATCTGTCATCACACCAGAGCCCCCACCCTCCCCCTCCACATACACACCGATAGATGAAGGGTGTCCAAGAGCCAAGTGAGAAGCTCTGAGACTGCACCAGATGGAGGTATTTTTGAAACATACACACACACACACTTCCTCTGGCAGAGCTGTGGTGCAGAAGGCTGTAGGCCGTCTAAAGATGTGCGGGAATAAAAGGTCTGTCACATCTTCACTCTGAAGCTGTCAGTCCAACAGAGAGAGAGAGAGCGAGAGAGAGAGAGAGAGAGAGAGAGAGAGAGAGAGAGAGAGAGAGAGAGAGAGAGAGAGAGAGAGAGAGAGAGAGAGAGAGAGAGAGAGAGAGAGAGAGAGAGAGAATGGGGAGAACATTGCTGTGGTCCTCTAGAAAGGTCAGGTCAAAATTACAATGAAATAAACTATATGTGAGCAATATACAACAACTCTCTGTAGTCTACATTTCTATGGAAATATACTACGACTCGGGGGTGATGCAGACTAGACACAGTCGGAAGCTTTAGGAAACGTGTTTATCACAATTTATCAACTTCTCTTTTTATACAAATAAGACAACAGTTGCACCATGTTTGTGACAGACAGACATCACATGTCCTCATAAAATACCTTCATCTTTTTCTTTCTCTTCATTGTCATCCTCATCATCATCAATCTGTATGGTTTTAGTCTTAGAGCTGTGGATGTTGTGATAGGGGTGAGTCGGTTGATCCTGGGCCTGGTCAGGGGTGTATTCAGTGAGGTGAAACTTTCCGAACATTATAGATTTTGTATCTGAACACTTTGTAACGTTGGGCCCTCCTGCACAGATCCCTTGTTAACTTGCTGCTTTGCCAGTCTGAGTTAGGCTGGGGTATAGGGCTTGGCTGCTTTTTCCTGGGTTGTGCAGCGATGTAGAGGGCCACGAGGCAGTAGAGAGCACCTCCTACTGTCAGAGCCATGGTGGTGCGGTACAAGTCTGTCAGGGACACCTCTCTTCAGATGGACTGGAATACCGTCTGACATCTGAGGCAGGGACAGAGAAAGAGAGAGGGAGTGTTAAGCCCACATCACACTGGGAGCGGTTCTTTGTGCGCGTGTGAACAAGAGTGGTCACGCTGGAAATAGAATGCATGGGAGTAAATTCGAGAAAACAGATGGATGGCGAGCATCAATGGCATCACGCACCTATAGTGTATCAAATTAGAAAGCAAGTTTATTTTTCTCGTGTCTACACAGAGCAATACTGGTAAAATGACAGTAGGGGCTGTAACACTGAGGAAGAGGTGGACAGACACTAAAGAGTACCTGGATGTCCCCTGCCAGGGGGAGCCCTCGAGTGGATGTTGAGTGGGATGTGGAACAGCGAGTAGGACGTACGGCATAGCCAACTGGATGTCTTGGGAAGAGCATCCAGCATCCAGCTCAGAGTTACATCCAGCATCCAGCTCAGAGTTACATCCAGCTCAGCGTTGCACCCAGCCTCCAGTTCAGAGTTACATCCAGCATCCAGCTCAGCATTCAGCTCAGAGTTACATCTAGCTCAGTGTTGCATCCAGCGTCCAGCTCAGAGTTACATCCAGCATCCAGCTCAGCGTTACATCCAGCATCCAGCTCAGCTCAAAGTTACATCCAGCATCTAGCTCAGTGTTACATCCAGCATCCAGCTCAGAGTTACATCCAGCATCCAAATTGATGTGGAAGTAAAAAAGATATAGTTATTAAATTGTACAGACATACACAGCAGTTGGATTATACATTGAAAACGCAACGTGTGTACTAGCTAGCTAGTGTGTACTAGCTAGTTAGCTAGTGTGTACTAGCTAGCTAGCTAGCTAATGTTGCATTAGCTAGCTGTTCCTTCGTTGTCTTGTAAGTTTACCTTAAGATCTATATGCCTAGAATAACACTTTGTTAATGCTTTGTAACTTAAGCTTCATGCCTTGTATGGGAATCCATTCATTTTACAAAGTAATTAAATACACTCGTATTTAGAATTCCATTCTCAGACATTTCTTGATTGCCTATTACTGTAACTCAACTAAAGTCTCTTGCATATTGCTAAATCATCTTGTTGAGTCAGATAATTCATTTAATAGACTATGTTAACACATTAATTGCATAGTATTATTACGAGTCGCATGTGATGTATATATAATATGCATATATTTAAAATATTACTTCACTACAGTAAATGGTGACCCTGACGTGATATATCTTACGGATACTTGGGACTAAATTGAAGCTTATTCCAGATAGATTCCCCGATATACTATAACGACTACATAGCCTATGAAATGGATGTGCAAGCTATAGACCTTTTAAGTTAAGGGAATCTCATGATTTGGCGCAAAGACTGATCAAGAAGGATAAGAATGGTCTTAATATTAATTCAACAAGCGATTAAATACTTGATTACTGGCAAACAATTGGCATGCATAAAAAGGTGGTGGAGAAAAAACTAATTCTAGAGGTTAGTGAAATTTGCTTAGTAGACACCAAAACAGGGAATTTAAGGGAAATATATGCATTTTGGAACTTTTCTTTGAAGAGATGCATTCAAAAAACAGTTATTGGGAAAAGAAACATGAAATGAAAAATGTTTAAAATGTTGCCTCTTTAGAGCAAGAGGTGACGCTTTTGAAGCAGCAATGTAAAGTGCTAGAAAAAGAGTGTAAAGACACGAGCACCAGGCCCACAACTCTGCTTTGAGGCCGACCATTCAGGCACTGGTGATGTTTCAGACACCGATTGTCACGCCCTGGCTCTGGGGACTCTTAAATGTTGAGCCAGGGTGTGGATTTTCATTGTTTAGTTTTCTATGTTTTTGTTCTAGATCGTGTTGATCTATGTTGGCCAGGGTGGTTCCCAATCAGAGACAGCTGTAGCTCGTTGTCTCTGATTGGGGCCAATACTTAGGCAGCCTGTTGGCACCAGTTAGTTTGTGGGATCTTGTTCCGTAAAGGTTTGTGTTGTTGTAACCTCAGGACTGATGACTCGTTTTGTTGTTTTGTTCGTGTGTTGTGTACTAAATAAAATGTACGCTTATCACGCTGCGCCTTGGTTCCACGAGTCATCAGTCAACGTTCGTGACACCGATAGTGGTGTTGGCTTTTCAGGCGAATGTGGAGAGCGCAGCCACATTCCAAAACGCACGTTCTGCCGGCCCCATATTCGAACTCCCAGCCGCTATCATACTCCTCATAGACTAGCGAGTCCATTTAGGACAGCAGCAGCTCATGTTTCAGTCATTAGGACATTGACAAACAATGCAGGCGCAGAGTCTGTTATTTCACGCTGGTTAACATGCAGTGAGGCCACCTCTCACTTAAATGATACTGGACCATTCCCAGTGAAATCTCCATTCAGATCATGGTGGGAACGGGTGAAAACCCAGTACAACGCGTATAGTCTTGAAAACTTTTGCTCTCAATTCCAAGAGAAATCACCCACAGAGCCACGGATAAAAATTTAAGATGGCACAACCAGCAGTTTGACAATGAAACCAATGCAGACATCTTACAGACACTTCCTCGCTCTTCGGGGTCCATCTAATGCAAACTGGACTAGGATCATGGCCTGTAAGCAGGGCACAAGATAACCTTTCTAACAATATGCAGAGCGACTGTGGAAACTTTTCTATGAATATTCTGGCCATGAAACCCCATCACGTGACAATACCATGCTACAAACAATGCTAACAGACTCTCACCTGAGTAAAGCATTAGATTTGGGGGTTCCTGCAGATAACACATTCCAAGGAATTGTTACATGGGCCACTAATATTGAATTTAGGACAGGATATCCTAACCAGGCATGTTCCGTTGAATCTAACTATTTTATCCCTAAACAGCACACTTAACAGTGTACTCACTGCAAACAAACAGGACATGTAATGAAAACTTGTTGGGATCTGGGGAGGGGCTGTGCCCCCAGGCATTTCAAGCAAGTTGTAGAATATTTTAGTCCCAGTCAATGTACTGCCTGTCACAGGACGGGTCATCTAGCATTGAAGTGTTGGAACCTTGGATTCGGGAATCCATCTTTCTTTATGCGTCTTAAACTAAACACAGAGCAAGTGTTTCAGACTTGAATAGGACTCGTCTGTATTCTACCTGGTGCCGGTTGCATCCATGCCTCTCTCCAGCAACCAGACAGGCCAAGCTACAGGGCTTGTGAAGTTTTAAACGACAACGTGATCATTAGACAGGCCGCAGTGTTTTTTGGAAACATGGGCATTTATTATGCTGCTGTTGTCTTAGTTGTGCATCGGACAGGTTTCAACTTTAGTGATTACATGGTATAGACATTCTCTCAATGCGTGGTGTGAGTGAGTAATTACAGAGCAAACTATTCTGCAAACCTTCTTTGATAAATATCCTGACTTGTTTGAGAAACGGTGCAGACTCCACCCCAATGTTTTAATCTCAAAATGCAGTTGCCTGGAGCTCAGACTAACTGTCATTCCAACACAGCCGGGGAGGCTGTGACAATGTAGTGTTAAACATATTTTTATAACATTTAACCCTTTTAATCTTATATTTCTGAGTGTGATTTATATTCCTATGCATATTGTGCATATGGCCAAGTCCATCTGATACAGTGTGTGAAGATGTGTGTGATTTATGAGTTTTCTCACCCTTCTGCTAGCCAGTGGCTGGCTGGGTGGCTGTTCACTGATAGGCTACACAGGATGGTCTAAGGTATTAATAGGAGTTTCCTATGTTTACATTTATTTGCTTGTTGTTATAATGATGATTGACTCTTTTCCCTTACACAGCAAATATGACTGATTCGATTTTAGATTTAAACTTTTTATCATTCAACCTATGGATGTTGATAATTTTTCTAGCATTTTAGCTAATCACTGAGAATATGGAAAGCTGATTCCTTGGGTGAATTTCTTAGCTTCGGCTCGATGTCCCTTTTATGTGCACGATAAAAGGGAATCACGTCAGCCTGGCTGGTTTTCCATGCCAAACTCAGCTCTCAATATGAAACAGTAGATTTGAATGCGTTTTTAATGGGAGATTATGATTCTCCCACTTTTAAACTGACTTTAATAGAAGTCCTTGGCCAAGGCAACTCCTTCACTTTGTCCTATATAGCTCTATGTTTGTCTCCGATGTATGTTCCCATGGGGGGACAGTATGAAAAATAAAAATAAATAATGTATGCACGCACTAACTGTAAGTCGCTCTGGATAAGAGCGTCTGCTAAATGACTAAAATGTAAATGTAATGTTCCATGTCTTACTTGTTGAATGTTTCTGTCCTGTCTTGAGAATCACCAGATGTTTTACTCCAGAATTATATTGACAAGCTGACACAGCTAACATTTCTTGTTTTAGGTTATGCCGAAACAATTCCAACCCTTGTGCAGTGGCCACATTCAATTTAACTGCTTTCCCTTTGTTGTCACAGACAATGCTAGACAAAATGGCTTATGAGGTTGTGCAAGGGATCAGATTATTGTTGATGTGGCTCATTATGGTTAAATCTTCCTGTTGACCACACCCACCTCTATGGATGTGTGTGTGTTCAAGGGGGGGCTCAGATTGGGTTTACAAACGACTGAATTATTCATATTTGATTTACACAAGCTGTCACACCCTGATCTATTTCACCTGTCTTTGTGATTGTCTCCACCCCCCTCCAGGTGTCGCCCATCTTCCCCATTATCCCCAGTGTATTTATACCTGTGTTCTCTGTTTATCTGTTGCCAGTTCGTTTTGTTTCGTCAAGCCTACCAGCGGTTTTCCCCTTGCTCCTGTCTTTCTCAAGTTCCTGTTTTCTAGTTTTCCCGGTTTTGACCATTCTGCCTGCCCTGACCCTGCCTGCTGTTCTGTACCTTGTCACACCACCCTGGATTACTGACCTCTGCCTGCCCTTGACCTGTCGTTTGCCTGCCCCCTGTTTTTGTAATAAACTTTTGTCACTTCGACACTGTCTGCATCTGGGTCTTCTCCTGAAACATGACAGTACGAACTGGCAGGGACTGGGAGACTACTCAGGATCGAGTGAAAGATGAACGGAGCAAAGTACAGAGGAATCCTTGATGAAAACCTGCTCCGGAGAGCTCAGTACCTCAGACTGGGGCGAAGGTTCACCTTCCAACAGGACAATGACCCTAAGCACACAGCCAAGACAACGCAGAGTTGCTTCGGGACAAGTCTCTGAATGTCCTTGAGTGGCCCAGCCAGAGCCCTGACTTGAACCCAATGGAACATCTCTGGAGAGACCTGATAAAAGCTGTGGAGTGACGCTCCCCATCCATCCTGACAGAGCTTGAGAGGATCTGCAGAGAATAATGGGAGGAACTCCCCAAATACACGTGCCAAGCTTGTAGCATCATACCCAAGACGACTCAAGGCTGTAATCGCTGCCAAAGGTGCCTCATCAAAGAACTGAGTAAAGGGTCTGAATACTTATGTAAATGTAATATTTCAGTTTTTTTTTATATACATTTGCCAACATTTCTAAAAACCTGTTTTTGCTTTGTCATTATGGGTTATTGTGTGTAGATTGATGAGGGGAAACAAACAATTTAATCAATTTTAGAATAAGGCTGTAATGTAACAAAATGTGGAAAAAGTCAAGGGGTCTGAATACTTTCCGAATGCACTGTATAATGATTTGGGACACCTGGGACCATCACCAAGACCACTCTAGAATTCCACTTACTTCTGACTTATAGTTAATGTGCCTTGCTTCACAAGATCACTCCAGATATTTAACTACTTCTACTGTTAGGTTTACTACCACACTCATTACTACTATATCAGTGGTCTCCAACCTTTACTAGCATGAGAGCTAACTTTAAAAAATGAAACATTTAGTGTACAAGAGAAAGTAGCGCACTGTTTTCTGTCAATATACCTGGTAAAATAATGGTTAATAAACGTTAAGGGGGGCCCTAAAATCAATGTTGTTTTTTTCCCCAAAATTCTTCTGTTTTATAGTTTCCCAAATTATGTTTTCTCAGTTTTATTTTTCCTGGTTTTACATTTTTGTTTTGTTTTTCACTCTCAAAATTACAATTGTTCACAGAGAAACAACGAAATTGGATGTTCTGAGTCCATGTCAATGCTTAAAATCACATGCTGCTACTACTACTACTACTACTACTACTACTACTTATATTACTGCTGCTGATACTACTACTACCACTACTACTACTAATACTACTACTATATACTACTGCAGTTTTTTTTAAACTTTAAACTTCATAATTTCTTAACCTACTATGAAAATACATTTGGCCGGCTGGAGCAAGTCACACAATCTTTCTTCATGGAAAATTACCTTCTAGTTAGCTTTAATAATGATCCCATTGGTCTCTCTCCCTTCCCTCCCTCTCTCTCCACTCCCTCCCTCTCTCTCTCTCCCCTCCAGGGGAGAACGACTGCTAACTCTCATTGAAGCCACAAAGTTCAATGCCGACCGCAGTACTGCAGGCATTGTTTTCAGAAAACAGGTTCCCCTTTTATAGTGAATGGGGAAAATGTCAATCGTCGTGTACACATAAAAAAATACAAAAAATAATCGTGGTACCAATACAGTGCCTTGCAAAAGTATTCATCCCCCTTGGCGTTTTTCCTATTTTGTTGCATTACAACCTGTAATTTAAATGGATTTTTATTTGGATTTAATGTAACGGACATACACAAAATAGTCCAAATTGGTGAAGTGAAATGAAAGAAATAACTTCTTTCAAAAAAGTATACAAAACATATAACGGTGGTGCGTGCATATGTATTCACCCCCTTTGCTATGAAGCCCCTAAATAAGATCTCGTGCAACCAATTACCTTCAGAAGTCACATAATTAGTTAAAAAAAGATCACCTGTGTGCAATCTAAGTGTCACATGATCTCAGTAAATATACACCTGTTCTGAAAGGCCCCAGAGTCTGCAATACCGCTAAGCAAGGGGCACCACCAAGCAAGCAGCACAATGAAGACCTAGGAGCTCTCCAAACAGGACAGGGACAAAGTTGTGGAGTACAGTTCAGGTTTGGGTTATAAACAAATATCCGAAACTTTGAACATCCCACGGAGCACCATTAAATCCATTATTAAAAATTTTAAGAATATGGCACCACAACAAACCTGCCAAGAGAGGGCCGCCCACCAAAACTCACGGACTAGGCAAGGAGGGCATTAATCAGAGAGGCAGCAAAGAGACCAAAGATAACCCTGAAGGAGCTGCAAAGCTCCACAGCGAAGATTGGAGTATCTGTCCATAGGACCACTTTAATCCGTACAATCCACAGAGCTGGGCTTTAAGGAAGAAAAAAGCCATTGCGTAAAGAACAAAATAGGCAAACACGTTTGGTGTTCGCCAAAAGGCATGTGGGAGACTCCCCAAACATATGGAAGAAGGTACTCTGGTCAGATGAGACTTTTTGGCCATCAAGGAAAATGTCTGGCGCAAACCCAACACCTCTCATCACCCCGAGAACACTATCCCCACAGTGAAGCATGGTGGTGGCAGCATCATGCTGTGGGGATGTTTTTCATCGGCAGGGACTGGGAAACTGGTCAGAATTGAAGGAATGATGTATGGCGCTTAATACAGGGAAATTCTTGAGGAAACTTGTTTCAGTCTTCCAGAGATTTGAGACTGGGATGGAGGTTCACCTTCCAGCAGGACAATGACCCTAAGCATACTGCTAAAGCAACACTCAAGTGGTTTAAGGGAAAACATTTAAATGTATTGGAATGGCCAAGTCAAAGCCCAGACCTCAATCCAATTGAGAATCTGTGGTATGACTTAAAGATTGCTGTACACCAGCGGAACCCATCCAACTTGAAGGAGCTGGAGCATTTTTGCCTTGAAGAATGGCAAAAATCCCAGTGGCTAGATGTGCCAAGCTTATAGAGACATACGCCAAAAGACTTGCAGCTGTATTTGCTGCAAAAGGTGGCTCTACAAAGTATTGACTTTGGGGGGGGTGATTAGTTATGCACGCTCAAGTTTTTCTTGTTTGTTTCACCCCAAAAAAGATTTTGCATCTTCAAAGTGGTAGGCATGTTGTGTAAATCAAATGATACAAACCCCCCAAAAATCCATTTTAATTCCAGGTTGTAAGGCAACCTCAATGACCTCAATAATTATCTCCCTATTTCTAAACTTTCTTGCTTAGCTAAAATATTAAAATCCTTGAGTAATTCTCAGCTAAGATCTTTCTTATCTTTTAAATATGTTCGAAATGTACATGAGTCAGGTTTTAGACCAGGTCATAGCACTATCTCTGCTGCATCCCTAGTTATAAATGATGTGGTTAACTGTATGAATAAAAGGCAACATTGTGCTGCCCTCTTCATTGGTCTGTGAAAGGCTTTCGATACTGTTAACAACTCACTGCTAATTCAGAAGCTTTCCTCAATTGGCCTAGACCAGGCTGCATTTAACTGGTTAAAAAATTACTTGACAGATAGAACTCAATGTGTATACTGATGGTGTTAAATCAGGTTTCCTGGATATTACTAAATGTGTCCCGCAGGGGTCGATTCTGGGTCCTGTACTTTTTACTGTTTACATTAACAACATTGACTTGTCTGTAAAAAGAAATGACCTGCACTTGTATGCTGATGATCCTGCTGTGTGTGTTATTTCTGTTGACCAGGCTCTATCTGAACTACAGACTGCCTTCAAATCAAATCAAATCAAATTGTATTAGTCACATACCGGTGTTTAGCAGATGTTATTGCGGGTGTAGCGAAATGCTTGTGCTTCTAGCTCCGACAGTGCAGTAATATCTAACAAGTAATATCTAACAATTTCACAACATATACCCAATACATACAAATCTTATAAGGAATGGAATTTAAGAATATATACATATATGGACAAGCAATGACAGAACGGCATGGACTAAGATACAGTAGAATATTATAGAATAGAATACAGTATATACATATGAGTTGAGTGGTGCAAGATATGTAAACACTATTAAAGTGACTAGTGCTCCATTTTTAAAAGTGGCCAGTGATTTCAATAGGCAGCAGCAGCCTCTAATGTGCTAGTGATGGCTAGTTAACAGTATGATGGCCTTGAGATAGAAGCTGTTTTTCATTCTCTCAGTCCCAGCTTTGATGCACATGAACTGACCTCGCCTTCTGGATGATAGCGGGGTGAACAGGCAGTGGCTCGGGTGGTTGATGTCCTTGATGATCTTTTTGGCCTTCTGTGACTTCGGGTGCTGTAGGTGTCTTGGAGGGCGGGTAGTTTGCTCCCCGTAATGCGTTCGGCAGACTGCCCCACCCTCTGGAGAGCCCTGCGGTTGCGGGAAGTGCAGTTGCCGTACCAGGCGGTGATACAGCCCGACAGGATGCTCTCAATTGTGCATCTGTAAAAGTTTGTGAGGGTTTTAGGTGCCAAGCCAAATTTCTTCAGCCTCCTGAGGTTGAAGAGGCTCTGTTGCACCTTCTTCACCACACTGTCTGCGTGGGTGGACCATTTCAGTTTGTCAGTGATGTGTACGCCAAGGAACTTGAAGCTTTCCACCTTCTCCACTGCGGTCCCGTCGATGTGGATAGGGGGGTGCACCCTCTTCTGTTTCCTGAAGTCCACGATCATCTCCTTTGTTTTGTTTTGTTGACGTTGAGTGAGAGGTTATTTTCCTGGCACCACACTCCCAGAGCCCTCACCTCCTCCCTGTAGGCGGTCTCGTCATTGTTGGCCCCGTGTAGCTCAGTTGGTAGAGCATGGCGCTTGCAACGCCAGGGTTGTGGGTTTGTTTCCCACGGGGGGCCAGTATGAAAACATTTATGCACTCACTAACTGTAAGTCGCTCTGGATAAGAGCGTCTGCTAAATGACTAAAATGTAAAATGTAATCAAGCCTACTACTGTTGTGTCGTCTGCAAACTTGATGATTGAGTTGGAGGCGTGCTTGGCCACGCAGCGAAGTGGAGATGTTGTTTCCTACCTTCACCACCTGGGTGCGGCCGTCAGGAAGTCCAGGACCCAGTTGCACAGGGCGGGGTTCAGACCCAGGGCCTCAAGCTTGGAGGGTACTATGGTGTTGAATGCTGAGCTATAGTCAATGAACAGCATTCTTACATAGGTATTCCTCTTGTCCAGATGGGATAGGGCAGTGTGCAGTGTGATGGCGATTGCATCGTCTGTGGATCTATTGGGGCAGTAAGCAAATTGAAGTGGGTCTAGGGTGACAGGTAAGGTAGAGGGGATATGATCCTTGACTAGTCTCTGAAAGCACTTCATGATGACAGAGGTGAGTGCTACGGGGCGATAGTCATTTAGTTCAGTTACCTTTGCTTTCTTGGGTACAGGAACAGTGGTGGCCATCTTGAAACATGTGGGAACAGCAGACTGGGAAAGGGAGAGATTGAATATGTCTGTAAACACACCAGCCAGCTGGTCTGCGCATGCTCTGAGCACTCGGCTAGGGATACCGTCTGGGCCGGCAGCCTTGCGGGGGTTAACATGCTTAAATGTCTTACTCACGTCAGCCATGGAGAAGGAGAGGCCACAGTCCTTGGTAGTGGGCCTCGTCGGTGGCACTGTGTTATCCTCAAAGTGGGCGAAGAAGGTGTTTAGCTTGTCTGGAAGCGAGACGTCGGTGTCGGCAACGTGGCTAGTTTTCCTTTTGTAGTCCGTAATTGTCTGTACGTCTCGTGTCTGAGCCGTTGAATTGCGACTCCACTTTGTCTGTATACTGATTTTTTGCCAGTTTAATTGACTTGCGGAGTGAGTAGCTACACTGTTTGTATTCTGCCATATTCCCAGTCACCTTGCCATGGTTAAATTAGGTGGTTTGCACTTTCAGTTGTGCGCGAATGCTGCCATCTACCTACGATTTCATGGTATTACAAGAAAACTTTATTTACCTAAATTTAGTATTGCAGGTCAAACTAATTATATGTTGTTCTTCAGAGCACATAAAAATAACTATTTTGATGGTGTCCATAATGATCGTGTCCCTGCTTACAAATTATCTGGGCATCTGAATAGGTGAAAAGCTGTCTTTTAAATAGCATATTGATGAGTTAGTAAAGAAGCTGAGAATAAAAATGGGCTTCTTCAATAGAAATAGGTCCTGCCTCTCGCTAAATAGTAGAAAACAGATTATTCAGTCGACGTTCCTTTCGGTCCTAGACTATGGCGACATCATCTATATGAAAACAGCTGCCACTTCATTAAAGCCGTTAGATGCAGTTTATCATAGCGCACTGCACTTTATTACAGGCGACAAGTTTAGTACTCATCACTGCATTCTCTACCATAAAGTTGGTTGGCCCTCTTTGATGTCACGTAGGTTGATACATTGCTATGTTTTCATTTATAAAGCACTATTACAAAAAGTCCCACTGTACCTAACATTTTACAAAATTTTAGACATACGAGCTACCACACGCAGTCTCAGGATGGCTAACTCTTGAAATTCCTTTGGTGTCTACTGAGTTAGGTAAATCAGCTTTTAGTTTTCTTGCTCCTTGTTTATGGAACAATCTTCAAAATGTTCTTAAATGTGATGTTTTGGTGCTTTTAGGGCAATTCAGAAAGCTAATTGAGAACCTTATTGCTGATGAATGTGTTTGTTTTTTATGACTGTGTTTTCTTTCTGCTTGCATTTTGTATTTATATTTTGATGTGTGTATTTTCTGTAATTTATGTAATTCAAGGCTGTAAAAGAGACCTTGGTCTCTCTCTCTGTCTTTCTCTCTCTCTCTCTCTTTCTCTCTCTCTCTCTCTCTCTCTCTCTCTCTCTCTTTCTCTTTCCCTCCCTTCTCACACACGCCCACATGCTCACACACACGTACACACATACATGCTCACACACACATGCTCACACACATGCTCACACACACACACACACACACACACACACACAGATGCACTCATGAACGCAAAAACCGACATCACACAATGTGCAGTACCTGAGATATATTAAGAGTTCATTTAGAAAACTTGCCACATCCCTTCTACTGGTGCCTACATAGACTTTTATTCTACACATTCGCAGCTGCAGGACCCTGATGTCACTCATTAGCCCCTTTATTTATAGAAAGACCCACATACATCCCACCATTCATCATGAAGCGTGCAGTGCCTTGTGTGTGTGTGTGTGTGTGTGTGTGTGTGTGTGTGTGTGTGTGTGTGTGCGTGCATGAGTGCATGAGTGCATGTGGGATAAAAGGATGAGTAAGGAGATAACTGAGCAGTGTAATCCCCAGGCTAGCAGACACACTGGGGAGAGAAGGCCTCTGCATTAACAGGCCTCCTCTCAAGGGTAGGCCTATCCATCAGCCCTGATTGCCTGGCTGTGTGGTTTACAATGGAACAACACCACACACATCCTTTTTCAATTGGGGACAGATACTGTATACATTTAAAAAGGCTTTGAGACTATTCAGGCCTCAACACGTACCACACACACTTTCATAATACTCTAAATAATATAGGGTCACAGACACATAAACACACATGTTTGACTACGTAGGGGCCACAGCACTCTACTGGGGCCACCTAAATCTTGGATCTCCTCCTTTGAGTTGGACTCCTTCGTTCTTCAGTGTTATTTCAAATGTCGTGGTTACGTGGATCATCTCCGTTCAACACATCCACAGAGAATATCTCGGCCCTGCCTGACACAGTGGAAACATTCTGGCACGCACACAGAGCCCACCCAAAGACACACACCACAAGATTAATGAAACATGCAAATATCTGCTCGATCTATCACCTCAATCCCTCATGTGTTTTCCACATGCATATGGAGTTGCATCATTAACATGAACACTAAAGGGCCTCCTGAGCTTCATTTCAAGGTTTCCCATTTGAACGGTAATCCTTCAGAAAAGAGAGTCATTGTTTTCCAACGGGGGACTGAAGGAGACCGTAGAAGCAGTAGAAAATGTTAATGAACTTGAGAGGTTTAGCACCATGTTGACCATAAAGTCCTTTGAGCGTGGAATGGGTTTCTCCTTCCTGCCCCACCACCCCTACCCCACCATAATGATGTCCTGACCAGAGTGTCCAGTCCTGCTTGCTGGCCCGACCCGGTGCAAAACAACAGCTGAAATGGCTTACACATGTTGTCCGGATATGACATTCTTTGTGAAGTCAGCAGTCGCTGGGGGTGGATAGGGCCTGCTGAAGACCTTAGGGAGTTGTTGGCGCTGTGTGTGTGTGTGTCTGTGTGTGTGTCTGTGTGTCTGTGTGTGTGTCTGTGTAGCAGCATCACAGCTATGATTGACAGTCATACAGTAAACTGAACTAGCGAGAAACCTGTTGCCCATAGAGACCAGAGACCCATCATTTGTCACTTTGTAGTTTGCTCAGGGAAAATGGAGAGAAAATCACACACACACACGCACACACACTGTTAATCCTTTATGTTGAGCTCATGTCAACTCTCTTTTGTCTGTTTGTGTCATCTCTGTCAGGTTGTCTTATCCTCTCTTTGTCTCTCTCTCTCTTTTCATTTCAGTCTGAAACCTACACAAATGGGAAAAGCTGTCTCTGTAGTCACCATGGGGATACGATGCAAACAGGGGCTTATGGTGTGTGTGTGTCTTCTGTTATCTGCACTGCCTCCAGATCGTGGCACAGGATTGATGGAGACACGAGGGTCCAAAAGTCTACTAGTTAATTAAAGGTTCACGCTATCCGGGATCCCTGGGACGTCCCTACCCCATTGAAGTTGACATTTTAAATGGTTATGGTAAGGCTCAAGGTTAGGGTTAGGTAAAGTTTATGGTTAAGGTAGGGGTGAAGGTTAGGGTAAGGACGTGCCAAGGATCCCAGATAGCACTGACAGTTCATTAAAGTTCCATGCTCAGGGGGAGGGGCCGGAGGGATCAGTTCAACTGGGCAAAGCTGTAGTAGATGAGGGTGTGTGTGTGTGTGTTTATGTGTGTGTGTCTGCGTGTGTATTCAGTGTTTGTGAGTGTGTGTGTACCTAGCGAAGCCGTAGCTTCAGTTCGTGGTAACACTGGACAAAGCTGTGGTATATGAAGATGATTGGCAACGCCAGAACAACAATGCCACTGACCACACACAGCCTACCCAGCATGCGCCCGCCAACTGTTACAGCGTAAATGTCACCGTAACCAACGGTCATGGAGATGACAGCCCACCAGGTTGCAGCTGGGATGCTTGTATAGTCTCCCCCTCTGTTACTGTGGTCGTTAAGGTTACGGTCGTCGGGGTCTAGGCTGTGCTCCAGCAGCTGAGCCAAGGCACTGTATATCACCATGGCAACGGTGAGGAAGATGGCGAGGTTGGCCATCTCGTTGACGACAGCGGCATAGTGTCAGCCTCAGAATCTGGATGCCCAGGGAGTGTTTGGCCAGCTTCACCAGCCAGAACACACTCATTATCCTCAAAACCCTCAGGGTTACCCCAGTGACACCTGACAACCCCCATGCCACCCCTGGCATCACCATGGAGATGTAGTAAGGTGTGATGGCCGCCACGTCGTTCAGGTTCAGCGGCCGACACAGGAAGACCAGCTTGTCCTGGATTAGATTTTCATTTTGGGGTTAGAATTTGAATGTAAGGATCCACAATCCTGTAAGAAGAAGAAGGTATGAGGGAAACAGGATGAAAAACAGAAACACACAGAGAGAGAGAGAGAGAGAGAGAGAGAGAGAGAGAGATCAGAAAAAGAGCTCTGTTCCAGTTAACTTACCCAGTCAAAAACTTATTAAAAACTTATTAATTCCCAGCCAGTTATTAGAGGTGTGCATGTGTATGTCTGTGTCTTGCGCGTTCCAGTAGAAGAAGAACTCATTGCTGTACTGGTCGTAGTCGTCGCAGACCTCGAGGACTTCTTTCTCCATGACACAGGCGTGCAGGCGGCTCACGCACTGTAGAGGGAAATCACAGATCACCTCGCGGGGGAAGGCACACCGGGTACCGTCCACGTTCAGCACGCAGACGCTCTTCTTACCAAACTTCATCACTCTCTCCAGTCGACGGTAGCCTAACCATACAGTCAGGCAACCCGAATCAATAAATCCCTCAGGGCGCATTTCTCTGGACATGACCCTCAGGCTGAGCAGAAACTTCCTCAAACGTCTGTATAGACCCGGGTTCTCCAGACCCGTCCTGGCGCACTGCTTGACTCCAGGCTCTCCTCAGTGTTTTAGGGCACATCCAGCACTTGGCACAAGACCAGGAGATGGAATCAAACTAACTTCCACTACAGAGAAAGGGGTAATGTATCTGCTCCCCCGTCCTTTTCCCCAACACCACATGGTGGACAGGCTCATAGTAATGGCTGGAACAGAGTAAATGGAATGGTACCAAACACATCACACACATGGTTACTATATGTTTGATACCATTCCAATTACATTCCAGCCATTACTATGAGATTCAGCGATTCAGAGTGTTTTAATAGTCACATGTACAGGGTTGCAGGTGTGATGGCAGGGTACAGTGAAAATCTTAGGCTCCGAGCTCCAACATGCAGGATTAAGTTAAATAAAATAATGGAAATGGTAATAAAAAAAATTTATAAATAGAAACACCACTATATACATCATAACCGTAGCAGTGATGAATAAATAAATGTCCATTGGGGTGGAGGCAGAGTAAAGACTGTTTAGGGGGTGTGTGGGAATGACCTTAGGGGGAGCAGCATGACCATTGAGGGGGTGTGGACCAAGTCAAATAAAAATAATAGTGCTGCCCTCCCCTCACCAGCCTCCTGTGCCCAAAACACACACACCAATAAACTCTTATAATCTCAACCTAGCACAGCCAGAAGAGGACTGGCCACCCCTCAGAGCCTGGTTCCTCTCTAGGTTTCTTCCTATGTTCCTGTTTTTCTAGGAAGTTTTACCTAGCCACCCTGCTTCTACATCTGCATTGCTTGCTGTTTGGGGTGTTAGACTGGGTTTCTGTATATGCACTTTGTGACATCTGCTGATTTAAAAAGGGGTATAAATAAATTGTATTGACAAACAACATTATGCACCATGGTAACACATCTGCGAAATGTTAAATAATAATAAGAAAACAATATATTGTCAATTGAATGTGAAATAAATATATTTTTAAATAAATAAATAAAAAGTATAATAAAGTAACAAACAAGAGATTATGCAAACAACTGTATCTCATGAAAGAGTTATGGTTTTAAAAGTTATCTTGTTAAAATAAAGTAACACATCTGGGCTGGAGTTGCGAGCTGCCATAAGGGCATGAATAGGATAGTTTTTGAACAGCCTATAGCCTACTTCACGCCCACACACAGACTCAGAAGGACAGGCAGACAGACACAAAGAGCACTAATTACATTGACAGGGATAACTTGGCAGTGATATGGGATTATAATGATGACAGAACTACGTGAGTTTGTATTTTGAATTTCTTGGTAGCACATTGAGAATCATGGTTGCAAGTATGATTCGCAAATGTGTAACAACATTTTGCAAGCTTGTTTGAAAACTTTTAACTTGACATATGAATATATTCAATAAAATGTGCGAGTATCATTTATTTTCAGAATTATTACAAGTCCATTTACGAGTATGAATATTCTGCTGTGAATCAAAAATACACTCAGATTTTGAATCTGCGTGCGCTTGGTGTTCTGTCACTGTTGTCACCTTACTAAGAGATTCGTAAACTTGTAAACATTTTGTAAGTTTGTAGAAAGATATTTGCAAGTGAAAATGTGATTTGCGCTCTGGGGGCAGGACCTTTTACTCCTGACCAATCAGTTCCTTCTGCCAAAACCACAACCGCCTAACCATTGGCTGGATTGTTCCATCAATCAAATCTCAGGAAGTAGCTCCCCACATGAGCAAGAGAGGATGAGGTAAATGAAACGAAAACGATCTACTTGAAAGTAATCGTCTCTTTTATCTGTGTTAGTCAAAACATTTTGTGAAAAGGCATGACAGTAGTTTGCTTATCATGTCAAATATAATGGTACATTTCAGACGAACTCCAGACCAGCCATTGCATTGACAGCTGCTATTGCGTTAGCTAGCTGGCCTTTGAGATTCATCCTAGCTTTACTATCAACTGGCAGCTTTAGATGTGAGGGGAAAACGAATATATTTGCTAGTTAGTTAACCATCTGATTGATGAAGTTGATTATAAATGCCATTAGCTAGCTAGATGGCTAAATTGAAACTGCTGGGGGAAAGTTAGCTAGCTAACTCACACCATCATCACTGCAGTGTAGCTAATGTTAGCTAAGTTTCTAGAAAATCAAAAATATATAATTGAAGCTATATTTTAAAGACTTGTTACTGACTTTACAAACTACTTCATTCCACTGCCTGTTTATTGATTAATTGGTGACTGTAAAATGCCCCTCCCAATTTCACTGCAAAATCACTAGAAAGTAGCATGCTGCCAGACCACCAAAGGACCCTAGAGGTATTACAGTCAATGCTTATGAAGTGGATATTGTATTTGAATTGCCCATTTATATATTAATGACACTAACAAAATGTTTGGATTGTTCAGCAACGTGCAGTAAATGCTAACGCGGCTTTGGTGGTGAAACGTACATAATGTATTTATTGTCATCTCCCTATCAGGCCACTGTGACAAGGGCCTGGATGGTGATACACATCTACTTCAAGCTGCCTGCCTGAATACTGGGGCCTTCAGTGGTACCTTCCCTTTGATTACAGCAAGAGTCTCCTTATCTCTGTCTCATAGCCATTTAACATGTAGTGTATGTAACAACTCAAATTCATAGAAACCGCTACGAACACAAGAACTGACTTATATTCACTTGTCCCTGGCTGCGTTTAGACAGGCAGCCAAATTCTGATATTTTTATCCGTAAATGGACTTGTAATAATTCAATACAGGACTAAGATTTAATGCTACTACACCGGCTCTAAAGCTCGTCGGATGTGGCAGGGCTTGCAAACTATTACGGACTACAAAGGGAAACCCAGCCGCGAGCTGCCCAGTGACGCGAGCCTACCAGACGGGCGAAATGCCTTTTATGCTTGCTTCGAGGCAAGCAACACTGAAGCATGCATGAGAGCACCAGCTGTTCCGGACGACTGTGTGATCACACTCTCCGTAGCCGAATTGAGCAAGACCTTTAAACAGGTCAACATTCACAAGGCCGCGGGGCCAGATGGATTACCAGGATGTGTACTCAGAGCATGCACGGACCAACTGGCAAGTGTCTTCACTGACATTTTCAACCTCTCCCTGACCGAGTCTGTAATACCTACATGTTTCAATGAAGTGCTTCGAAAGGATGGTCATGGCTCATCCCAGAAACCTTAGAACCACTCCAATTCGTATACCTCCCCAACAGATCCACAGATGACGCAATCTCAATCGCACTCCACACTGCCCTTTCCCACCTCGACAAAAGGAACACGTGAGAATGCTGTTAA
This sequence comes from Coregonus clupeaformis, assembly GCF_020615455.1. Classification (NCBI taxonomy): domain Eukaryota; kingdom Metazoa; phylum Chordata; class Actinopteri; order Salmoniformes; family Salmonidae; genus Coregonus; species Coregonus clupeaformis. Next base: position 28,016,860 of record NC_059222.1, read on the forward strand.
TTGACTACAGCTCAGCGTTCAACACCATAGTGCCCACAAAGCTCTTCACTAAGCTAATGACCCTGGGACTGAACACCTCCCTCTGCAATTTGATCCTGGACTTCCTGACGGGCCGCACCCAGGTGGTAAGATTAGGCAACAACACATCTGCCGCACTGATCCTCAACACGGGGGCCCGTGCTCGGCATCCGACCGTAAGGCGCTACATACGGTAGTGCGTACAGCCCAGTACATAACTATCCCATCTGGACAAGAGGAATACTTATGTAAGAATGCTGTTCATTGACTATAGCTCAGCATTCAACACCATAGTACCCTCCATCATTAAGCTCGAGGCCCTGGGTCTGAACCCCGCCCTGTGCAACTCGGTCCTGGACTTCCTAACGAGCCGCCCCCACTTCGCTGATCCTCAACACTGGGGCCACACAAGGGTGCATGCTCAGCCCACTCCTGTACTCCCTGTTCACCCACGACTGCGTGGCCAAGCACGCCTCCAACTCAATCATCAAGTTTCAGACGACACAACAGTAGTAGGCTTGATTACCAACAATGACGAGTCAGCCTACAGGGAGGAGGTGAGGGCTCTGGGAGTGTGGTGCCAGGAAAATAACCTCTCACTCAACGTCAACAAAACAAAGAAGATGATCGTGGACTTCAGGAAACAACAGAGGGAGCACCCCCCTATCCACATCGACGGGACCGCAGTGGAGAAGGTGGAAAGCTTCAAATTCCTCTGCGTACACATCACTGACAAACTGAAATGGTCCACCCACACAGACAGTGTGGTGAAGAAGGCACAACAGCGCCTCTTCAACCTCAGGAGACTGAAGAAATTTGGCTTGGCACCTAAAACCATCACAAACTTTTACAGATGCACAATTGAGAGCATCCTGTCGGGCTGTATCACCGCCTGGTACGGCAACTGCACCGCCCGCAACCGGAGGGCTCTCCAGAGGGTGGTGCGGTCTGCCCAACGCATCACTGGGGGCAAATTACCAGCCCTCCAGGACACCTACAGCACCCGATGTCACAGGAAGGTCAAAAAGATAATCAAGGACAACAACCACCCGAGCCACTGCCTGTTCACCCCGCTATCATCCAGAAGGCGAGGTCAGTACAGGTGCATCAAAGCTGGGACCGAGAGACTGAAAAACAGCTTTTATCTCAAGGACATCAGACTGTTAAATAGCCTTCACTAGCACATTAGAGGCTGCTAAAATATACATCGATTAGAAATCACTGGCCACTTTAATATACAGTTGAAGTCAGAAGTTTACATACACTTAGGTTGGAGTCATTAAAACTCGTTTTTCAACCACTCCACAAATTTCTTTTTAACAAACTATAGTTTTGGCAAGTCGGTTAGGACATCTACTTTGTGCATGACACAAGTAATTTTTCCAACAATTGTTTACAGACAGATTATTTCACTTATATATTTTCACTGTATCACAATTCCAGTGGGTCAGAAGTTTACATACACTAAGTTGACTGTGCCATTAAACAGCTTGGAAAATTCCAGAAAATGATGTCAAGGCTTTAGAAGCTTCTGATAGGCTAATTGACATCATTTGAGTCAATTGGAGGTGTACCTGTGGATGTATTTCAAGACCTACCTTCAAACTCAGTGCCTTTTGCTTGACATCATGGGAAAATCAAAAGAAATCAGCCAAGACCTCAGAATAAATATTGTAGACCTCCACAAGTCTGGTTCATCCTTGGGAGCAATTTCCAAACGTCTGAAGGTACCACGTTCATCTGTACAAACAATAGTACGCAAGTATAAACACCATGGGATCACGCAGCCGTCATACCGCTCAGGAAGGAGACGTGTTCAGTCTCCTAGAGATGAACGTACTTTGGTGCGAAAAGTGCAAATCAATCCCAGAACAACAGCAAAGGACCTTGTGAAGATGCTGGAGGAAACAGGAACAAAAGTATCTATATCCACAGGAAAACAAGTCCTATATCGACATAACCTGAAAGGCCGCTCAGCAAGGAAGAAGACACTGCTCCAAAACCGCCATAGAAAAGCCAGACTACGGTTTGCAACTGCACATGGGGACAAAGATCGTACTTTTTGGAGAAATGTCCTCTGGTCTGATGAAACAAAAATATAACTGTTTGGCCAGAATGACCATCGTTATGTTTGGAGGAAAAAGGGGGTGGCTTGCAAGCCGAAGAACACCATCTCAACCGTGAAGCACTGGGGTGGCAGCATCATGCTGTGGGGGTGCTTTGCTGCAAGAGGGACTGGTGCACTTCACAAAATAGATGGCATCATGAGGAAGGAAAATTATGTGGATATATTGAAGCAACATCTCAAGACATCAGTCAGGAAGTTAAAGCTTGGTCGCAAATGGGTTTTCCAAATGGACAATGCATACCCAAGCATACTTCCAAAGTTGTGGCAAAATGGCTTAAGGACAACAAAGTCAAGGTATTGGAGTTGTGTAGGCAGAACTGAAAAAGCGTGTGCGAGCAAGGAGGCCTACAAACCTGACTCAGTTACACCAGCTCTGTCAGGAGGAATGGGCCAAAATTCACCCAACTTATTGTGGGAAGCTTGTGGAAGGCTACCTGAAACGTTTGACCCAAGTTCAACAATTTAAAGGCAATGCTACCAAATACTAATTGAGTGTATGTAAACTTCTGACCCACTGGGAATGTGATGAAAGAAATAAAAGCTGAAAGAAATAATTCTCTCTACTATTATTCTGATATTTCACATTCTTAAAATAAAGTGGTGATACTAACTGACCTAAGACAGGGAATTTTGACTAGGATTAAATGTCAGGAATTGTGAAACTGAGTTTAAATGTATTTGGCTAAGGTGTATGTAGACTTCCGACTTCAACTGTATGGAACACTAGTCACTTTAATAATGTTTACATATCTTGCATTACTCATCTCATATGTATATACTGTATTCTATACTATTCTACTGTATCTTAGTCTATGCCGCTCTGACATTGCTCGTCCATATATTTATTTATATATTCTTAATTCCATTGCTTTACTTAGATTTGTGTGTATTGGGTATATGTTGTGAAATTGTTAGATATTACTTGTTAGATATACTGCACTGTCGGAGCTAGAAACACAAGCATTTTGCTACACCTGCAATAACATCTACTAAACACGTGTATGTGACCAATAAAATGTGATTTGATTTGATAACTGAGGCCAAGCTTCCTGCCATCTAGGACCTACAGTATATACCAGGCGGTGTCAGAGGAAGGCCCCAAAAATTGTCAAAGACTCCAGTCACCCAAGTCATAGACTGTTATCTCTGCTACCGCATGGCAAGCGGTACCGGAGCGCCAAGTCTAGGTCCAAAAGGCTCCTTAACAGCTTCTACCCCCATCCGTAAGACTGCTGAACAATTAATCAAACAGCCACCTGGACTATTTACATTGACCCCCCCATCCCTTTGTTTTTACACTGCTGCTACTCGCTGTTTATTATCTATGCATAGTCACTTACCCCTACCTACATGTACAAATTACCTCGACTAACCTGTACCCCCGCACATTAACTTGGTACCGGTACCCCCTGTATATAGCCTCATTATTGTTATTTTATTTTTTTATTTTTTACTTTAGTTTATTTAGTAAATATTTTCTTAGCACTTTCTTAAAACTGCATTGTTAGGTAAGGGCTTGTAAGTAAGCATTTCATGGTAAGGTCTACACCTGTTGTATTCGGCGCATGTGACAAATAAAATATGATTTAGATCATATTTCAACACTGTCTGCTCAGGCAAATTTGCTGAACTGCTAAACTCTGAACCAATCAGAACTCCCACACATACCCCTGGTGATGAAGGAAGTTAATGGCCTGCTTCTATCTAGGATGTAACATAGCCTCAAGTGAAAACTGGAGCTCCTTTCTGTATCATGTGTGATGAGCTCCCAAAGACTGAAATAGGATATCTGTTTTTGAGTGCACTTGAAATATGGAGCATGCAATACCAATTGTCTTGATCATATGAAGAGGTAACTCCGTTGACTTTACCCAATTTATTGAAAGCTAGCCAATGTTCCAGTTTGACTACCCTAAATGTCAATTTGCCTGCTCAGGAGGCTAGTATTTCATGAGCTAAATAAAAATGTTTAATCAGGATTATATGTCTCATTTCAAGTAACTAGCAGCAGGCTTAAATAAATATTCAATCATATATTTTGTATATAAACCCAAATAAAAGTATGTAGATAGAAAGATGTGTGTGTGTCATGTATGCTAGAATGGAGGTTTAAAAACTACAGCTTATGCATATTAGCCAACACAGCATATCCTACACATATAGCATACCTTGCAATACAATCTTCTCTAAAAACAGCTCTGCAAAATGTATACAATGTGCTCTGCAATATGATGACTAGTTTCCTTTCCCTTTTAATTTCTAAACCAGATGAGTTCTCAAATGTCAGAAGCTGCCCAATAGCATGGTTGGCATGCATAATGTTGGATGCATTGGAATATAAGGTATGGAGAACGATAAAGAGTCTGCAGGATTATAGAAAAAGCAGCTAAAAAATGAATGTTTGAGTTTCAAAATACTAAATGTTCAGTGAATGCGAATATATTTAGGTGGTTTAAATGATTAGGCTAACTTTCCTACTAACCTTCTAAAAGTTGACCGTGCCAAATTCTTGCCAATCCATTATTCTACTACCAAATATGACTGAGTGTGAGGCATGTTTTCCATAATGTACAGTGCATTTGGAAAGTATTCAGACCCCTTCACTTTTTCCACATTTTGTTACGTTACAACCTTATTCTAAAATGGATTAAATTAATTGTTTTACTCATCAATCTACACACAATACCCCATAATGGTTTTTATACGTTTTTGCAAATGTATTTACATAAGTGTTCAGACCCTTTGCTATGAGACTCGAAATTGAGCTCAGGTGCATCCTGTTTCCATTGATCATCCTTGAGATGTTTCTACAACTTGATTGGAGTCCACCTGTGGTCAATTTAATTGATTGGACATGATTTGGAAAGGCACACACCTGTCTATATAAGGTCCCACAGTTGACAGTGCACGTCAGAGCAAAAACCAAGCCATGAGGTCGAAGGAATTGTCCGTAGAGCTCCGAGACAGGATTGTGTCGAGGCACAGATCTGGGGAAGGGTACCAAAAAATGTCTGCAGCATTGAAGGTCCCCAAGAACACAGTGGCCTCCATCATTCTTAAATGGAAGAAGTTTGGAACCACCAAGACTCTTCCTAGGGCTGGCCACCCGGCCAAACTGAGCAATCAGGGGAGAAGGGCCTTGGTCAGGGAGGTGACTAAGAACACGATGGTCACTCTGACAGAGCTCGAGAGTTCCTCTGTGGAGATGGGAGAACCTTCCAGAAGGACAACCATCTCTGCAGCACTCCACCAATCAGGCCTTTATGGTAGAGTGGCCAGACGGAAGCCACTCCTCAGTAAAAGGAACATGACAAAAGGCACCTAAAGGACACTGAACATGATAAACAAGATTCTCTGGTGTGATGAAACCAAGATTGAACTCTTTGGCCTGAATGCCAAGCGTCACGTCTGGAGGAAGCCTGGCACCATCCCTGCGGTGAAGCATGGTGGTGGCAGCATTATGCTGTGGGGATGTTTTTCAGTTGCAGGGACTGGGAGACTAGTCAGGATCGAGGGAAAGGCGAACAGAGCAAAGTACAGAGAGATCCTTGATGAAAACCTGCTCCAGAGCACTCAGGACTTCAGATAGAGCGAAGGTTCACCTTCCAACAGGACAACGGCACTAAGCACACAGCCAAGACAACGCAGGAGTGGCTTCGGGACAAGTCTCTGAATGTCCTTGAGTGGCCCAGCCAGAGCCCGGACCAGAGCGACGCTCCTCATCCAACCTGACAAAGCTTAAGAGGATCTGTAAAGAAGAATGGGAGAAACTCCCCAAATAAAGGTGTGCAAAGCTTGTAGCGTCATACCCAAGGAGACTCGAGGCTGTAATTGCTGCCAAAGGTCCTTCAAAAAGTACTGAGTAAAGGTTCTGAATACTTATGTAAATGTCATATTTCCGTTTTTTTTATATTTTTTTTATACATTTGCTAAAATATCAAAAAACCTGTAGATTGGCGAGGGGAATTTAAAAAATAATCTATTTTAGAATAAGGCTGTAACGTAACAAAGTGGAAAAAGTCAAGGGGTCTGAATACTTTCCGAATGCACTGTACATTTAATGCATATACAGTACATTCAAATAAAGAACACCATCACATTTAGTGTTTCACCATTTATTGAGTAAGGAGACAAATAGCAAAGGTGTCTCAGGCAGTATTTGTGTCTAAATATAGTGTAACCTTCAGAAAGTATTCATACCCCTTGACTTATTCCACATTTTGTTGTGTTACAGCCTGAATTAAAAATGGATTAAATATATTTTTCTCACCGATCTACACACAATAACCCACAATGACAAAGTGAAACCATGTTTTTAGAAATTTTAGCAAATTTATTGAAAATGAAATAACTAATTTACAGAAGTATTCACACCTCTGAGTCAATACTTTGTTGAAGCATCTTTGGCAGTGATTACAGCTGTGAGTCTTTCTGGGTACGTATCTAATAGCTTGCCACACCTGGATTGTGCAACATTTGCCCATTACGCTTTTCAGAATCCTTCAAGCTCTGTCAAATTGGTTGTTGATCATTGCTAGACAACCATTTTTAGGTCTTGCCATAGATTTTCAAGTAGATTTAAGTCAAAACTATAACTCAGCCACTTCTTCAGAAGCAATTTCAGTGTAGATTTGGCCTTGTGTTTTAAGTTATTGTCCTGCTGAAAGGTGAATTCATCTCCCAGTGTCTGGTGGAAAGAAGACTGAACCAGGTTTTCTTCTAGGATGGGTGTCAAACTCATTCCACGGAGGGCCGAGTGTGTGCAGGTTTTTGGATTTTCCTGTCAATTAAGAACTAAACAACCAGGTGAGGGGAGTCACTAATTAGTGACCTTAAATCTTAGTTGAAGAATCTATGGTAGCGTTTTGTATAGGCAAACCTGTAATGTCCAGTAATGGATACCAACAATCTTTGGTTATATCACATTATCGGGTGTAGCTGCAATCTGTAGCTAACTCCAACTAGGCCTATTGACAGGGATAATGTGGCATTTCTTATTTGTCAGTATAAATACAGTAGCTTGCGAAAGTATTTACCCTCCTTGGCATTTTTCCTATTTTGTTGCCTTACAACCTGGAATTAAAATGGATTTGTTTGGGGTATGTATCATTTGATTTACACAACATGCCTACCACTTTGAAGATGCAAAATATTTTTGGTGAAACAAACAAGAAATAAGACCAAAAAAAAACAGAAAACTTGAGTGTGCATAACTATTCACCCCCCCCAAAGTCAATACTTTGTAGAGCCAACTTTTGCAGCAATTACAGCTGCAAGTCTCTTGGGGTACAGTTGAAGTCGAAAGTTTACATACACCTTAGCCAAATACATTTAAATTCAGTTTTTCACAATTCCTGACATTTAATCCTAGTACAAATTCCCTGTTTTAGGTCAGTCAGAATAATAGTAGAGAGAATGATTTATTTCAGCTTTTCTTTTTTGAATCACATTCCCAGTGGGTCAGCAGTTTACATACACTCAATTAGTATTTGGTAGCATTGCCTTTAAATTGTTTAACTTGGGTCAAACGTTTCCCACAATAAGTTGGGTGAATTTTGGCCCATTCCTCCTGACAGAGCTGGTGCAACTGAGTCAGGTTTATAGGCCTCCTTGCTCACACACGCTTTTTCAGTTCTGGCCACACATTTTCTATAGGACTGAGGTCAGGGCTTTGTGATGAACACTCCAATACCTTGACTTTGTTGTCCTTAAACCATTTTGCCACAACTTTGGAAGTATGCTTGGGGTCATTGTCCATTTGGAAGACCCATTTGCGACCAAGCTTTAACTTCCTGACTGATGTCTTGAGATGTTGCTTCAATATATCCACGTAATTTTCCTTCCTCATGATGCCATCTATTTTGTGAAGTGCACCAGTCCCTCCTGCTCTTCGGCAGCAACCCCCTTTTTCCTCCAAACATAACGATGGTCATTATGGCCAAACAGTTCTATTTTTGTTTCATCAGACCAGAGGACCTTTCTCCAAAAAGTACCATCTTTGTCCCCATGTGCAGTTGCAAACCGTAGTTTGGCTTTTCTATGGCGGTTTTGGAGCAGTGGCTTCTTCCTTTCTGAGCTGCCTTTCAGGTGATGTCGATATAGGACTCGTTTTACTGTGGATATAGATACTTTTGTACCCGTTTCCTCCAGCATCTTCACAAGGTCCTTTGCTGTTGTTCTGGGATTGATTTGCACTTTTCGCACCAAAGTACGTTCATCTCTAGGAGACAGAACGCGTCTCCTTCCTGAGTGGTATGACAGCTGCGTGGTCCCATGTTGTTTATACTTGCGTACTATTGTTTGTACAGATTTCTTTAGATTTTCCCATGATGTCAAGCAAAGAGGCACTGACTTGCCAAAACTATAGTTTACTATAGTGGAGTGGATGAAAAACAAGTTTTAATGACTCCAACCTAAGTGTATGTGAACTTCCGACTTCAACTGTATGTCTCTATAAGCTTGGCACATCTAGCCACTGGGATTTTGGCCCATTCTTCAAGGCAAAACTGCTCCAGCTCCTTCAAGTTGGATGGGTTCCGCTGGTGTACAGCAATCTTTAAGTCATACCACAGATTTTCAATTGGATTGAGGTCTGGGCTTTGACTTGGCCATTCCAAGACCTTTAAATGTTTCCCCTTAAACCACTCGAGTGTTACTTTAGCAGTATGCTTAAGGGTCATTGTCCTGCTGGAAGGTGAACCTCCGTCCCAGTCTCAAATCTCTGGAATACTAAAACAGGTTTCCCTCAAGAATTTCCCTGTATTTAGCGCCATCCATCATTCCTTCAATTCTGACCAGTTTCCCAGTCCCTGCCGATGGAAAAACATCCCCACAGCATGATGCTGCCACCACCATGCTTGGATGGTGTTCTCGGGGTGATGAGAGGTGTTGGGTTTGCGCCAGACATTTTACTTGATGGCCAAAAAGCTCAATTTTAGTCTCATCTGACCAGAGTACCTTCTTCCATATGTTTGGGGAGTCTCCCACATGCCTTTTGTTTGCTTATTTTTTTCTTTAAGCAATGGCTTTTTTCTGGCCACTCTTCCATAAGCCCAGCTCTGTGGATTGTACGGCTTAAAGTGGTCCTATGGACAGATACTCCAATCTCTGCTGTGGAGCTTTGCAGCTCCTTCAGGGTTATCTTTGGTCTCTTTGTTGCCTCTCTGATTAATGCCCTCCTTGCCTGGTCCGTGAGTTTTGGTGGGCGGCCTTCTCTTGGCAGGTTTGTTGTGGTGCCATATTCGTACAATTTTTTTATAATGGATTTAATGGTGCTCCGTGGGATGTTCAAAGTTTCAGATATTTTTTTATAACCCTGATCTGTACTTCTCCACAACTTTGTCGCTGACCTGTTTGGAGAGCTCCTTGGTCTTCATGGTGCCGCTTGCTTGGTGGTGCCCCTTGCTTAGTGGTGTTGCAGACTGGGGCCTTTCAGAACAGGTGTATATATACTGAGATCATGTGACAGATCATGTGACACTTAGATTGCACACAGGTGGACTTTATTTAACTACTTATGTGACTTCTGAAGGTAATTGGTTGCACCAGATCTTATTCAGGGGCTTCATAGCAAAGGGGTGAAAACATATCCACGCACCACTTTTCCGTTATTTATTTTTTTGCATTATTTTCAACAAGTAATTTTTTTCATTTCACTTCACCAATTTCGACTATTTTGTGTATGTCAATTATATGAAATCCAAATAAAAATCCATTTAAATTACAGGTTGTAATGCAACAAAATAGGAAAAATGCCAAGGGGGATGAATACTTTTCAAGGCACTGTACAATTTGTGAATCCTGTCTTGATGACTGTATGAGCTTTACAATACCTTTCCTATAGATTTTTGTAGTCTTAAATTATTACTTGGAATAATGATAGCTAAAGCTCCCTGTCCCGGAATGACATGCTAGTGATAAAGCCACAGATAGAACAATGAGACTGATATTTCACCGAATGTATAAATGTGAAAGATCCGCTTGGCGTTTCCACTCACTACTAAATATGGTAGTGAGAGGAAGCCGAGTGGCCAGCAGTGGGAGAAGATGGAAGGAGATGGATTTTGGCCGACATTCTGCAACTTCTCATCCATTAACCATTTCATCTCAATTCAGTTTTCTGTTCCCAAAAGTAGAATATGTTATGAACAGAGTGGACTAAGTTTTGTAGACTTTATCCTTTGCCAAAGTTTTAAAATATTGCGTTGTTTGGAAGGTGTTTAAAGGCAAAATGGGTTATTGCACACGCGCACTTCACAGAGTAGGTGTTCCCTAATGGAAATATGCAGATGTATGCTAGAATGGGCCAATAGGATCTCGCTAGCTTGTGCTTGGTTCTGCCCACCTCTTTGCTTGTTCTGCCCACTATGACTAATTTGTTCCCATTGGAAGGACAGGCTGTGGTCTATCTTGGTTTAGTTTCAAAAATCTTTGATAAAGCTATCTGCTCCTGCTAGCAAGCTACAGGTATAGGCTACTTGTTGTAGCTAGCTAGCTAGCTATTTTGCTAAGGTTGCTGCGTTCTAAGTTGGGAGTTATTTTATAGCTTGCATTGATGGTATCATGTTCCTATAACTAAATAGATTACAAATATAAACAATTCTTTACCCATAGCAGTTTGTCGGACTGAGATCTCTCTTGAGCTGTCACAACTGTGTTTAGTAGCTTAGAAAGGAGAACGTGATTGGCAGATGTGATCAGCAGAGATGGTATCTGGATAGTAACGTTACACAAGTTTTGATTGGTTTGCTGTTTAGTACTTGGCAGCTTTTGCCTGTCCAGCTGAGAAGGGTGCAACCCACAAATCGGGGCGTTCCTGCATGTGGGCATTCCTGCATCTGCAGGAACCCCTCTTTATACTTTCTATTGGTCCATTTGTAAGCTGACTCCAGTACATAGGCAGGAGGCATGGGTGCTCCAGTACAGTAGGTGGCGGTAATGTACCATAATGTTGGATGCCAACCACCGATAAACCCTGAGATGCAGTGCCTTAGACTGCTGTGCCACTCGGGAGCCCGAGTGCTAGTGAGCTAAAGGACTGCATATTCATCAACACTGCACATGAATCAGAGCAAATAACTACTCTGTCTGGCTTGATTTTTTTCCCCCACTCAAGGCCAACAGTATGGCCATCCTCCCCTCCCTATCTTTCCGTAGTCCCTCCAACACTTCTAGATCAACTACTGGAGGCAGGGGTAGCCATGGTGGATTTACAGGAATAGCTACCGTTGGACTGAACTCTATTCCATACAGTCCCATCTCCCTCGCCTGGGTATTACCCACCCACCCAAAGCTTGTGTTCTGTCCTCACTCATCTTCCCAGCATGCCTGTGAAATCCCTTTCGCAGGATGAGACACGCCATGTCCCTGTAGGTTGACCCAATAATTCATTACCAGCTGCTGTCTCCTAATCTGCAATGACATATCCCTCATCTCCACCTGTAGTGGAGCCACTGGGGAGGGCTGAAATGCCCCACTACATATTCTGAGTCCTTGCCGCTGTATGAGCCTTTCCAATAAGGTCCGGGCTGCGGAACCATATGCTATACTGCCATTGTCTATTACAGATTGGATCAATGCAACATACATGGTTCTCAATGAGGAACGCCCAGCCCCCCACTCCTTCCCCGTCAGACAGCGCATCACATTTAGCACCTTCTTCCACTTTCCCACCACTCTCTCAGTGTGTTCTGCTCAGATCAGCCTAGTATCAAAGTATACCCCAAGGAACCTGAAGGCCCACACCCTCTCCAAGACCTCAAGCATACCTCATCTCCTACCTTCCTCCTGGTAAAGAACACTGTATGTGTTTTCTCTACAGAGACCTGAATCCCCACATTAATGCCCACCACTCTACCTCATCAATTGCTTCCTATACCTTCCTGACTATGTATGGCACATTTCTTCCCCTCTTCCATTAGGCCCAATCATCTGCAAATAACGACCTCCCAATATCCGGCCGTACCTGAGAGTAAACATTAATGATCATGATTGAGAACAACTGAGGACTAATCACGCTCCCCTGCAGTGTACCGTTATCCACCAGGTAGCTTCCTGATAAGAGACTTCCCCACACTCACCTGGATAGACCTTCCAAACAGGAAATCCTTTATCCAGTTGTACGTTCTTCCTCCAACCCCCATAATATCAAGCTTGATTAACAACCCCTCCTTCCACATCATATCATACGCCTTCTCCACATAAAACCCCCCCAGCTACAACAGTCTCCTTCCTGACCTCTGCTTCTAAGCAGAGCGCTGGGTCCATAGTTCCCTTCCCCTTCCTGAACCCACTCTGATGTGGCGATACTAGCCCCCTGCTCTCCAGGAAGTAAGTTAGCCTCTCCGTAATCATACGTTCCATAATCTTACATACATGTGATATTAAAGCAATTGGCCGATAGCTTGTTGGCCTTGTTGGGTCCTTCCCTGGCTTCCGGATTGGTACCCCTACTGCCTCCTTCCAGCTGCCTGGTAGTTTCCCCTCCTCCCACACTGTGTTGTACAACACCAATAAGATTGGCCAACATAACATAGCACACCTCATCTTTCTCAGGTGAAGTTAACCTAGCCTTACTTATTGCCCTTTTCATCTCTGCCATGGTAAATGGTGCATTCAACGCATCATTTACATCCTCCCTCCTATCCAGCACTCCAGGGTGTTCCTCTCTCATTCTCTCTCTCCCCCTCTGCCTCTCCTCTGACAAATTTGCCGAGCTATGCACTTGGACAAACGCTTTGGCCATCATCTCTGCCTTCTCCTCATCTGTTACTGCCGCATCCTCCCTACTCGTCAACACTGGATAATCCCACTCCCTTCTGACCCCACTCATCCTCTTAATCATCCCCCACACTACTCCCACAGATGTCGCCCTTCCAATGGTGTCACAGAACCGACGCCAACGTGACCTCTTTGCCTGATGGATAGTTCTCCTCACCAGGGCCTGGGCCTGCTTATACTGAATCACATGTTGGAAGTTATGCATCCTTTTCAGTCCTCTAAATGCCCTGTTCCTACTCCTCACCATTGCCCCGTTCCTACTCCTCACCATTGCCCCACACTCCTTCGTCCACCATGGGACTGCTTTCCTCCTCCTCCCTGAACTTTTAGGTATAGCCTCAGTAGCTGCCCTCACTAAAGCTGTTCTCACCCAGTTATTCATACTATCCACATCGCCTCTCATATCCACCCGAGCCATCACCTGCTCACTCAGCTACTGAAACTGATCCCACTTTGCCCTCCCAAACACCCACCTGTCTACTCCATCCACTGACACCTCCTCCCTCCAGCCTACTGTGCATACTATGGGGACCGCATTCAAAAGTGTCAGACAAACATAAAGATGTCATGCTCAAGGGGGGCTGTTCATGCAGAAACCAATGGGGTGCTGGGGGGAAGGGGTGTTGTTCCTGCAGATAAAGGAATGCCCACATGCAGGAACGCCCCTAATTGCGGGCTGCAGTTGCACACTATTGGTCCACCTAGCGAACATAAAAGTATTTTGAAAAAATGGCCAAAAATTGACATTGCCAACAAACGAAAATGTGTTCAGAAGAAATAAATATACACAATATGTCAAAACCAGCTCCTCCCTCGCCAGGGACCGATCATCTCGAAAACTAAAGCAAATAAGATGCGTCGGCCCACAAACAATGTGGTTTCGGGTTGATCCGAGTCTTTTGGCTGTGTGTCAGGCTGTCTGCCTACTGTATTGTACTGTGAGAAGGCAGGCAGATAGGGGGCACCTCAGCAAAATCTCCCGCTCAACTTCACATTCAACCCCCCTACGAACTTACCTTCTAATTTCAACGCGTTTTAAAACCGACCACAGGACTTAAACATCTGATCGCTTTATTTATTGATTCTATTTTCGGTTAGTTTATGGTTTGTGTTTTTACACTCCGGGAGGGCAGAAATGGCCGCCAACATGTACCGGGTCGGAGGTATGTCACATTGTTTTTTGATATAGTCGAAACATGCTAATTTTATATCAATGCAGCGAATGTGTGTTACATTATCTTATATATACACCTATAGTGTCATTTCTGATATTATACATGTAAACGCGTGCTGTCATTTACCAGAGAAACGCACGGATTTCCAAATATTTGGGATTCTAATGGGTCAGGCCTCGCGACTATCGTGGCCATACCAGTTAGCTAGCATGCTACACCATAAACATTTACAATTTTTTACTTATTTTCACGTTATATCCCATTTAATCCACACATGCACGGCATGATTTGATGTGTGCGTGTTTGATTGACTTTATTGTTGTTTGGAAAAGGTCCTTTGTATTTGGCTCCTTTTTGGCACGCATCCATGTATTACGGCTCCTTCTTGCGTTAGCTACCAGCTAGCTAACTACCCCCCTGGCTAGAAGTGCATGCTTTGTTGCCAATGCAATGAATTATCTTAACCGTTATAATAACGCTCTATTGTTTGACAGTGTGAAGGGAATGGCCCATACATCTGTATTTGGTAGTTTTACTGTTGCTCATATTCAATGAGCTACCTAACTAGCTATGTGGTTAGCTTTACCAGGTTAGCCACCTAACAGTTAGATAGCTGTTGATGGCATCCGACATTGTCTCATGATGGCGTCGCGTGAATGAATCTTTCACGTTTGTGAGGATAGCCAGTAGCTAGCTACTGTTTTATGATAATTATCCCACAACATCTGGGCAACAAAGTCGGCGGTAAAGGATATTGTCTTGCATGTATGATAACGTTATATGTACACACTGCTGGGTGAAAAGATTATCTGGCAACAATGTAACGATGCTTTTTTCTACTTGGCTACAGAATATCGGAATGTGTCACGTGATGTTTGATTTGTTGTCATCTTGGAGTGTTTTCCACTTGATGTCACTGCTGTGTATTTGCATTGCATCAATATTATAATATACTGTATGATATTATTGCTATGATATTATATCTACTGAGTTAATGTGTAATCTGCCTATGGGTGAAAGTGGTTGTCTGTGTATCGCCTGTCTTTCTGAGTAGAGATGTGAAATGTGTGACTGTGTGTGTGTGTAGTACGGTAGCAAACCTATTTGATGATGGTTGACAGGCATCTATAGGTAGAGGTACCACTCAGACCTGATTGACTTGTTTAACTTTGACCTGAACCACCAACCCTCAGAAATAATTTGTGTGTGACTGTGTGTACCCTGGCTCCCAGCTTTTGACTACTGCAGCCTCTACCAAGGGTTCTGGATCTTTATGGCACAGACAACATACAGTGGCCTGGCCCCTTAACTGAAGGGTCACTGTTTTAAGCCCCATTAGGGGTGTTGAATTAGGTGTTAGAACAGGGCTGGAATAAAAGCCTGCACACCCAGTAGTTGTAATGGAGTAGGTTATATGGCAGGCCGTGTGTTAATGTGATGTTATTATGTTCTCTTCCAGACTATGTATTCTTTGAGAATTCCTCCAGCAACCCTTACCTGATCCGCCGGATAGAAGAACTCAACAAGGTACTGCCCGCCCTGGAGTGTGTGTGTGTGTACATACGTAATTAAAGTACTCTGGCTGATGTGCCTGAGGAGGGAATTGGTGGAATGCCTGTCTGTTTTGTGACTTTCCCTCTCCTCACCTGCGCTAGTGTGTGTGTGCATGTGAGATTGTGTGTTTAATATGATCCATAGCGACAGATGTTACCTGCCTAAAACTGTCATTTTCAACCGGCAGGTGAGAATGGGCACACTTCCCTCCTTCCCCCTCACTCTCCATCCGTACTAGGGATGTGACCAATGGAAACAATTTCTTAACATTTAGACTGCCATTTTTGTATCGGTTTTCCGATAAAACAATAAGAAAATTAATAAAGTTCCACATGAATTCACAATGCAGATGGTCTACATCGCGCATCCCGCGGAGAGACACATTTATAATTTACGCTGCTGGTGCTCTTGCTTTTCATGAGAGTGGCGTGTGTAGCTTGTTGTTATCGTCCAATCACAAGTCATCAAACTGGCACTAGGCTACAGTCATGGAGCCTCCGTGTGGCAAGTTATTAGGAGCTATCTAGGCTAATCAATGGAAGATGGAATTAAAATTACTGAACTAAAAGTTAAATGAGGACGGGCTACACCACCAAGAGCCAACAGGTAGGCTGCTATTTAATAATCTGAGTGGAGTTGTTATTTACTGTAGGATTAGGAAGAGGACAAAGCGCACAGTTCAAGTTACAATATGTAGTCTCAATTAACCTACCTAACGTTAGCTAGCTGAACTACCGTCTCTCCGTTTGATGCAGTCAATACATGTACTATGTAATCTGATGAGATGATACAGTGGGGGAAAAAAGTATTTAGTCAGCCACCAAGTGTGCAAGTTCTCCCACTTAAAAAGATGAGAGGCCTGTAATTTTCATCATAGGTACACGTCAACTATGACAGACAAAATGAGAATTTTTTTTCCAGACAATCACATTGTAGGATTTTTAATGAATTTATTTGCAAATTATGGTGGAAAATAAGTATTTGGTCAATAACAAACGTTTCTCAATACTTTTATATACCCTTTGTTGGCAATGACACAGGTCAAACGTTTTCTGTAAGTCTTCACAAGGTTTTCACACACTTGCTGGTATTTTGGCCCATTCCTCCATGCAGATCTCCTCTAGAGCAGTGACGTTTTGGGGCTGTCGCTGGCAACACGGACTTTCAACTCCCTCCAAAGATTTTCTATGGGGTTGAGATCTGGAGACTGGCTAGGCCACTCCAGGACCTTGAAATGCTTCTTACGAAGCCACTCCTTCGTTGCCCGGGCGGTGTGTTTGGGATCATTGTCATGCTGAAAGACCCAGCCACGTTTCATCTTCAATGCCCTTACTGATGGAAGGAGGTTTTCACTCAAAATCTCACGATACATGGCCCCATTCATTCTTTCCTTTACACGGATCAGTCGTCCTGGTCCCTTTGCAGAAAAACAGCCCCAGAGCATGATGTTTCCACCCCCATGCTTCACAGTAGGTATGGTGTTCTTTGGATGCAACTGAGCATTCTTTGTCCTCCAAACACGACGAGTTGAGTTTTTACCAAAAAGTTCTGTTTTGGTTTCATCTGACCATATGACATTCTCCCAATCCTCTTCTGGATCATCCAAATGCACTCTAGCAAACTTCAGACGGGCCTGGACATGTACTGGCTTAAGCAGGGGGGACACGTCTGGCACTGCAGGATTTGAGTCCCTGGTGGCGTAGTGTGTTACTGATGGTAGGCTTTGTTACTTTGGTCCCAGCTCTCTGCAGGTCATTCACTAGGTCCCCCCGTGTGGTTCTGGGATTTTTGCTCACCGTTCTTGTGATCATTTTGACCCCACGGGGTGAGATCTTGCGTGGAGCCCCAGATCGAGGGAGATTATCAGTGGTCTTGTATGTCTTCCATTTCCTAATAATTGCTCCCACAGTTGATTTCTTCAAACCAAGCTGCTTACCTATTGCAGATTCAGTCTTCCCAGCCTGGTGCAGGTCTACAATTTTGTTTCTGGTGTCCTTTGACAGCTCTTTGGTCTTGGCCATAGTGGAGTTTGGAGTGTGACTGTTTGAGGTTGTGGACAGGTGTCTTTTATAAGTTCAAACAGGTGCCATTAATACAGGTAACGAGTGGAGGACAGAGGAGCCTCTTAAAGAAGAAGTTACAGGTCTGTGAGAGCCAGAAATCTTGCTTGTTTGTTGGTGACCAAATACTTATTTTCCACCATAATTTGCAAATAAATTCATAAAAAATCCTACAATGTGATTTTCTGGATTTTTTCCCCCTCAATTTGTCTGTCATAGTTGACGTGTACCGATGATGAAAATTACAGGCCTCTCATCTTTTTAAGTGGGAGAACTTGCACAATTGGTGGCTGACTAAATACTTTTTTCCCCCACTGTAAATAACTGGCATTAAGTTAGTCTACCAGCGCGAGTCAATTTGTTTGCAATCTCTCTCCCCCTCCCTGCTCCCCTCGTCACTCACATTTGAGCTGCTGCTCTGCTTCAAGCCTCTCGCTCTACCTCGTGCATTACAGCTCCCGTTAATAAAGTAGCAATTTTTTTTTTGATTTTGTTCTCCTACTAACGTCACAGCATTGTTGCATTGGGTATTTGTACTTTTTTTTTCTTTTTCTGATGATGATCGGGACCTGTTAGTGGTAGTTTTGTGATAACTGCAAAGTGATTTTAATTTGTGAAGGGGAAAAAAGTTTTTTTTTTTTTTTGTCTTGACTGCATCAAACGGAGAGACGCCAGTTCAGCTAGCTAACGTTAGGTAGGCTAATTGAGACTACATATTGTAACTTGAACTGTGCGCTTTGTCCACTTCCTAATCCTACAGTAGATAACAACTCCATTCAGATTATTAAATAGCAGCCTACCTGTTGGCTCTTGGTGGTGTAGCCCGTCCTTCTCATTTAACTTTTAGTTCACTAATTTTAATTCCATCCATTGATTAGCCTAGATAGCTCCTAATAACTAGCCACACGGAGGCTCCATGACTGTAGCCTAATGCCGGTTTTATGTTCTTAATGTTAAGGCTCCCAATTTCTTTTTAAAGTTCACACACCTAATCCGTACCTCCCTCCCGCTCTCCTCCATGCTTTTCCTCCAGTGTGTTTAATCTCAAGAGGAGACAAAACATCTGTCTGACCAATCAGGCAATCAATCAATGTATAGTATCTATTTTGTATAATGTATGTAAACCTTGTGTAAATTCCTCTGTCTGTTTCTGTCTCTATATATTGTCTATTGCTAGTTGCACCATATCACCAAGTAAAATTCTGGGTATGTGTAAATGTACTTAGCAAATAAATGATTTTT
This sequence comes from Coregonus clupeaformis, assembly GCF_020615455.1. Lineage (NCBI taxonomy): Eukaryota > Metazoa > Chordata > Actinopteri > Salmoniformes > Salmonidae > Coregonus > Coregonus clupeaformis. The sequence goes on from NC_059222.1 coordinate 28,035,816, forward strand.
CAGTCAGTGTCCTGGATATTGGGCCTCAGACGTGTTACAAGTCTCAGACGTGTTACTTAGTCCCCGCCCCTCTCTCTCAGTTCAATTCAAGACTGTTTTTAAAGTGTTAACTCTCTCTCCCCCTCCCATAGATAGCCAGTGGTAATGTGGAAGAGTATTATTTAATTGTGATAAATCTGTGTTCTAAGAGTTTCCTTCACCTCTCTCTCCCTTCAGACGGCCAGTGGCAATGTGGAGGCCAAGGTGGTGTGTTTCTACAGAAGGAGAGACATCTCACACAGCCTCATACAGTTGGCTGACAAACATGCAAGTAAGTGGCTCTGTGTGTGTGGGTCAGTCCGTCCGTCCGTCCGTATGTGTGCTTTTGTGTATTAGTGTAACACTAGGCGGTAGCTGAATGTCTGGAGAGTTTCCAGAGCCATACAGCAGGGGTCCAGGCTCAGACGGTCATGTTTAATGTGTGTGTATGTGCAGAGGACCTAGAGGAGGATAAAGAGGAGGAGAAAGAGAGTCCGTTGGAGGCGGAGCTGACCGACAAACAGAAACACCAGTTACGCCACAGAGAACTGTTCCTCTCCCGCCAGTATGAGAGTCTACCAGCCACACATATCAGGTACCCCCCCCCCGTAAGAGGCAGTATGCCTGGATGTTAACACAGACAACCATGCTCATTTTCTCTCCTTTCACTCCCCCACTCTTTGTCTCACCCCTCGCCGTCTCTCTGCTCTTTCTGTCTCTTTCTCAGGGGGAAGTGTAGTGTGGCATTGTTGAATGAGACTGAAGCTGTCCTCTCCTACCTGGACAAAGAGGTAAGGGGGCTTGTGTGTGTGCACCATACATCCACACCTGCCATTAAAATGCCTCCCATGCCATTCTAATGTGTCAGCTTTGTGTGTGTATATATTGTAAAATGTGTGTGTGTTTTACGTAGGATACGTTCTTCTACTCGCTGGTCTACGACCCAACCCAAAAGACACTGTTGGCTGATAAGGGAGAGATCAGAGTGGGACCACGCTTTCAGGCCGACGTACCTGACATGCTACAGGAGGGTAGGCACACACCTACACACAGACATACTTACCATACGTTCTTCACACACACACACACATACACACACTCACACCCTCTGACTGTATGTATCTCTTTGTAGTGGAATCAGATGAGTGGGACCAGTCAAAGTTAGAGGAGAAGCTTTGGGATCCTGACTGTCCTCTCTCCAGCAAACAGATTGACCAGTTCCTGGTGGTCGCACGGTACGACATTTAACCTCTAACCCCTGACCTCTCAGTTCCTGTTGGTGGTACCTAAGACCCCTGACCTCAAAACTGTGTGTGTGTAGGGCGGTGGGGACCTTTGCCAGAGCGCTGGACTGTAGCAGCTCGGTCAGACAGCCCAGTCTACATACGAGTGCAGCCGCCGCCTCACGAGACATCACACTGGTGAGAGACACACACACACACACCATTTTTGAATTGTCCTGAGTTTGACTGTTCGTCTACGGATGTAACCTTCTTGAACGTCCACGGATAAACTCTACAATATTCTCTCTGCCTATTCTAGTTCCATGCGATGGACACGCTGCATCGTCATGGTTACGACCTGTCCAGTGCGTTGAGTGTGTTGGTGCCGTCCGGTGGGCCGGTGCTGTGTCGAGACGAGATGGAGGAGTGGAGCGCCTCGGAGGCAGCCATGTTTGAAGAGGCTCTGGAGAAATACGGAAAGGACTTCAACGACATAAGACAAGACTTTGTAAGTCTCAGTGTGTGTGTGTGGAGGGCAGGTGCTCATGAATAGCCATACATGTTTGATTGCCTGTGTATATAGTAAACTGTGTGTGTGTGTTTGCGTCTGACATGTTGGGTTCAGAATAACCCTGGTCAGCCTGCTCATCAATATTCATGAGGGATCTGACACACAGACGTCAAAAACATGAAAGTTATTAATACTTTTCCCTCACTTTAGCTACCGTGGAAGTCTTTGACCAGTATAATAGAGTATTATTACATGTGGAAGACAACAGACAGATACGTACAGCAGGTAAGTCTCAGTATCTCTACACCACTCCTGCTAACTAGCTAGCTTGCTTAGCTGTTAGCAGCATCCAGTGCCAAGCTATTCTCTGGTCTTTCCTTGGCTTGCAGTCTAACTCTCCTCTCTGTGTTTCTCTCCGAGCAGAAGAGACTGAAGGCAGCAGAAGCAGAAAGCAAACTGAAGCAGGTTTACATCCCCACATAGTAAGTGTGTGTGTGTTTTGATTGAGTGTGTGTTAGTGTTGATGCACAATGTCCATATACACTATATTACCAAAAGTATGTGGACAACTTCTTGTTGAACATCTCATTCCAAAATCATGGCCATTAATATGGAGTTGGTCCCACCCTTTGCTGCTATAACAGCCTCAACTCTTCTGGGAAGGCTTTCCACTAGATGTTGAAACATTGCTGCGGGGACTTGCTTCCATTCAGCCACAAGAGCATTAGTGAGGTCGGGCACTGATGTTGGGCGATTAGGCCTGGCTGGCAGTCTGTGTTCCAATTCATCCCAAAGGTGTTCGATGCGGTTGAGGTCAGGGCTCTGTGCAGGCCAGTCAAGTTCTTCCACATCGATCTCAACAAACCATTTCTGTATGGACCTCGTTGGTGCACGGGGGCATTGTCATGCTGAAACAGGAAAGGGCCTTCCCCAAACTGTTGCCACAAAGTTGGAAGCACAGAATTGTCTAGAATGTCATTGTATACTGCAGCCTTAAGATTTCCCTTCACTGTAACTAAAGGACCTAGCCCGAACCATAAACAGCCCCAGACCATTTTTCCTCCTCCACCAAACTTTACAGTTGGCACTATGCATGTGGGCAGATCTGTTCTCCTGGCATCCGCCAAACTCAGATTAGTCTGTCGGACTGCCAGATGGTGAACCGTGATTCATCACTCCAGAGAACGCATTTCCACTGCTCCAGAGTCCAATGGTGGCGAACATTACACCACTCCAGCCGACGCTTGGCATTGCGCATGGTGATCTTAGGCTTGTGTGCGGCTGCTCGGCCATGGGAACACATTTCATGAAGCTTCCAACGAACAGTTCTTGTGCTGACGTTTCTTCCAGAGGCAGTTTGGAACTCGGTAGTGAGTGTTGCAACCGACGACAGACTATTTTTACGCGCTTCAGCACTCGGCGGTCCCGTTCTGTGAGCTTGTGTGGCCTACCACTTTGCGGCTGAGCCGTTGTTGCTCCTAGACGTTTCCACTTAACAATAACAGCACTTACAGTTGACCGGGGCAGCTCTAGCAGGGAAGAAATTAGATGAACTGACTTGTTGGAAAGGTGCCATCCTATAACGGTGCCACATTGAAAGTCACTGAGCTCTTCAGTACTGGCCATTCTACTGCCAATGTTTGTCTATAGAGATTGCATGGCTGTGTGCTCGATTGTATACCCCTGTCAGCAACGGGTGTGGCTGAAATAGCCGAATCCACTAATTTGAAGGGGTGTCCACATACTTTTGTGTGTATATATAGTGTATGTGTATCTTCAGCTGTTACATAGGATTCAGATTGTAAGCTTTGTTGTGTATCTACCTCGTTTCGCAGCAATAAGCCCAACCCTAACCAGCTCTCAGTGACCAATGGGAAGATGGCAATGGTGAATGGGGCGGGGCCTGGAGCCTACCATGCAGCGGGGGGAGGACGGGCCTGCGAGAGCTGCTACTGTAAGTACACCTCCCTCCCTTTATCCAGCCATCCAGCTCTCCATCCCTCATGGGAGACTGATGAACAGTGTTTAAGAGGAAACCTTATTGATGGACTGTTAGATACTGATTATGCTTATTGATTATGCATTGATAAGGTGTATGAGTCTTTATGTATGTGTGTGTACAGCGATGCAATCAGCCCAGTGGTACTCGTGGGGGCCGCCCAACATGCAATGTCGCCTGTGTGTGTCGTGCTGGATGTACTGGAAGAAGTACGGTGGCCTTAAGATGCCAAGCAGAGCGGAGGCGCCCGAGGAGAAGACCCCACCCAGTCCTTTGCCCAACGTAAGACCTCACCTTTAACTACCCCACACCTCCCCTTTAACATTGTTCCCCACTCAACATAAAACCAAATTCTGCTTATTCAATGTTACTGAACGTTTAGATATGGATATATCATGTAGAACAGTTGTTCTTCTTGGTCATGGACAACAGGTATTCATGTGAGCCTTTTCTCCTTCTCTAGGAGCCTCGGTCGCGTGGCCACGGCCCCCGCCAGTCCAGTCACATGGTGCCGGTGCGTAACAGCGGCAGCCCCAAGTCCTCCACGAAGACCAAGCAGGCCTTCTTGCTGCAGGCCTCCCGCCTCACCAAGCTGGCACGCCACATGTGCCGCGACATCATCAGACTTCGACGCGCTGCGCGGCGCCCATTTGTGCCCATTAACTGTGGCGCCATAAAGGCAGAGTGTAAGAGCTCCTTCAATTCCTAACTTCTGCCTCATGACACACCCATACATGGACACACACGCACGAACACACACTCGTACACACACACTGCCCCCTCCTTCACCTTGACACCCCCCTTTCACCCATCCCCCCCACCTCGCTGCCCCCCCCTCCCACGTCTGTCTCTCTCTCTGTTTTTGTTATATTGTATTATATTATTATTATTTTGGTTTTGTATTCTCCCCGGTTTCAATAAAGACTGCCTGTCCTCATGACTTTTGTGTTTCATCATCTGTTGGTTTGTCTGTTTTGGTTTGTTTTTAAGTCACTGTATCAACTGAACAGCCATTATAGCCGTTTGAAATCCATACAAGCACACACTCTTCTCCAAACATTTTTCAGAAAAAGTAATTTTCTATACATGCCCACCCATACACAAACATAGATGCATATAATTTATGCTTGTCCTATTTTCCAGGCCAAAGTATATGATAGTTGTAGAATGTATGCATATATTTAAGGTTAGTTAGAAGTATATTTTAATAAGAAAAGCTCTATTTTGCGCAGCACATTGCGTGTTACATTAATGAGCCTTTGTATGTGTGCTTTTCTGCGTGTATAGGTGCTTTTTCTGCAAGTAATTGTGTGTATGAGTGATCGCTGTGATTGCTTGAGAGCGGTTTGATTAGCTAGAGCTCATCTGACAACACGGAGGAAGATAATGAGGAATGGACATAAGGGAGAGGAGGGGAAAGGAAGGTAGAGGGAGGAGGGGAACAGAAGTAAAAAGTAGTGGCTTCTATGAAGATAATGATGATGGTAATCAGCCCTCCATTCTCTGCTTTTCTTTCTGAGTTTGAAGCTTGTTTATTATTTACTATTTCTGTGTTGCCATGTCAACCCACTCCTGCTCCCATTCTGTCCTGTAAGCAACTCTTACATGCCCATATCAGGACCTTCCTCTGTCCCAGTCATATGGACTCATCTCTATTTCTCCTACCTTGTCTTGTTCTTCTCTCTTCCACTCCCTCTGTCTCTATCTCTTCCTCTATCCATCTCTCTCTCTGTGAATGTGACAGTGGTAACTAATAAAGTCACAGCTGAAACCATCCTCTCTGAGTCCTTGTGCTTCATGTGTCTATGTACCTGTCCATCACTACATCAAACATACCGATTGGCCAGAGGACCAGACAAGGCCTGCCCCTACAGCATGGACTCCGCCTCTCTGCCTGCTTCCATCACACCCCAGTCACACCCTCACCATGCTGTATGCGTGTGTGTGCATGTATGTTTTAGTGTTTTTATTTTAGGTGTTGTGTTTTAACGTATATTCAGTTTGTGTGTGTGACAGAGAGAGCTCTGCTACTACATCTCCCCACAACCATCTTATTCAGTAAGTCGTCTATAAACACATCGTTTCAGTCTCATAAACTGACTGTTTTCAACTCAGACTGAAGCAAGATAGTTACAGTAGCAGATTAGTAGTTGCACAGCTATTTTTAGTGGGTTACAGTTCGTTTCGGAGCCTTCAGATAAATTCTGCGTTAGAGATTAAACAATACAAGAAAACTACACCGCATGCAACAGGCACCGGTAGATTAACCAAAATGTCTCAATATTCCTGAGTCTGACTGTGAATGACAGTACAGCTGCTTTGTTTGTCACTGGCGGTGTGATTGGTCAGTAGATGAGCTGCTGTTTGGTGATTGGTCTAGATATGTTGCGGGTGTCGGAGGGGCAAGTCGGGCGACCATCCAGAATCCGGACCACCCAGAGGAGCACCCTGACCAGCGTCCTGCAGTTCCTGGGTAACACACACACACCTACACCTACACACACACACACACACACAATACCTAAATAATGGAGCAAATACGTCCCACGACATGTTTCTATGACATGAGTAATCCACAAAGAATGACATTCTCCTATGACAACAAAAACATAAAATAATTAGTGATATGGGTATCAAATGTGTGATGTAATGTGTTCCAGAGTCCCGCCCCGCGATACACGCCCCCCGTTCTCACCGAACCCTCGGCTTACAAGCCCCCCCCCAACGCCGCCTCCTCTCTTCTCTCCCTTACGGTCCCCATGGCCTTCTGGGTAAACGCAGCTTCCACCACCACACCAGAGCAGAGCCGGAGAAACGCCCAGGTACACACACTCACACACACACCCACACACATACAGACACACACTTGCACACACACATACAATCACACACACACCAATTAATCTCTATCATGTTGTCTCCTGTGTCCTTCTGTAGAAAACCCAGGGCAGACAACGGAACCAGTTGTGAGTAACAGTCTTTCTTTTACTAAACACTTTACATACTGTAGATTGCGCTCCTACTTGACTACATTGCAGACGCATCCCAGATCTCAAAACACCTGGAAAGGTTTTAATATATCCGCTAACCACATCGTATGACATACCAATCTGCCCGACTGCTGCCCAGTTGATGACGTAGCACACAACTGTTGGTTGATGATGCAATGCAACGTCTGCAATGTAGTCGGGCAGCAACTACATTCAAATACAGACTTCAAATACAGACATTTAAGGTTGACTCCGCAATATTGCATCATTTAACATGGCAGATTTTTCTTGGATGATTATGAGGTGCTTGTATATGATTGACATATTCTAATTGTTTGTGATTGGCTCTTCCCAGCACAACGGCCGTAGCAGTGGAGTCGGAGGGACCAGGGGCAGTGCTAGGGGCGGAGTCATGATTAGGAAGCGACGCCCAAACTTGATCGATGCCCCTGACGACAGCTTCTTCCTCGTCTCCCGGGAGACCAGGTAGGTGTGGCCTCTGATTGGCAGCTGGGCTGATGATGCGTTCGACTGTCTTATATGTGATTGCCGCGTGACGGCTGATTATGCCTGGGACTGACAGCTGATTGGGCTGAAGCAGCCATGTCCTAACAAGCTTCGACAACCATGACTCACCGAGCACAGAAATAGAATAATAGAGATGAGGACGTAGAAATGTAATGAATAAACAGGTCACAGCTGAGCGTTGAGATGCATCAGGAGTTGAGTCTGGGTCAAACTGGGTCAAATTGGACTATAGATGCACACTAAGAAATTAGGGTTCCTCAAGGGTTCTTTAGGAAGGGTGATGGTTCTATGTGGAACCATACTGACCCAAAACCATACTGACCCAAAGCACCCTTTGAGCTCTTCAAAGGTTCTTTGCAGTTCAAAAAAGGGTTATTTTTTTAGTGATAATTAAAATGTAGGGGTGGCGGCTCAATCAAATATTTTGGGGCGTGGTTTGCGCACAGCTCTTTTTGTGCAACCGTGAGTGAGTGTCATTCCAGTTGATCTAATCTGTTGTGTTATGCTATTACATTATATTATTATATCTGACTATGGCCAGTGATGGTGTCTTGTGAAAGACTTGCGTAAGACCTTGTGTCAGTTGAGAACGGTTGACTAAATCAGTAGTTCTCAATTCTCTCCTCAGGGACCCCCAGCCATTCCAGAGCTAGCAACCTGATTCAACTTGTTAATAAACACAATAATACAATTAATGGAATTTTAACAATTTAATATGGCTAATAAACCCTGCATGGTTCTACAAAAAACGTTGAGATTGAGAAAGGTTCTTTAAAGAACCATTCTCCATAAAGGTGTTCTATTTAGCCCCCAAAAGGGTTGTAACCATAGCGGAACCCTTTTTTGGTGCTATATACAACCTTTTTTAATTGTTCTTTATAGAATCTTAGGAAAGGGTTCTTTATAGCACCATACAGGTTCCATTTAGAACCTTATGAGCATGGTTTTTTATAGAACCTTCAAAAAAAGGTTCCATGTACCACCAAAAAGGGTTCCGCTATGGTTACAAGCCAAAGAACCCTTAGTTGGCACTATATAGAACCATTTGGTTTTAGTGTGTGGTCTATGGATATTGTTTTGCTATGCATCAACTTGCTAGGTTAAGGGATAGTTAGTTTAACATCTTTTAATGGGGATCACAACTGTAGGGTACACAGGGCTGAGACTGAAGCCACTGCCAAGCTGATGAATGGGACTCCACAGGTAACCAAATAGGCTCATCTCATACAAAACACACTCACATAATGTTATCTCTCTTAATGTACACACACACACCTGGGCCCGTATTCAAAAAGTGTCTCAGAGTAGAAGTGCTGATCCAGGATCAGTTCCATATAATGTTATTACGACCTCAAATGCACCATCCTACACTCTAAGAAAAAAAGGGTTCCAAAAGGGTTCTTCGGCTGTCCCCATAGGATAAGCCTTTTGGATTTCATGTAGAACCGTCTGTGGAAAGGGTTCTACATGGAACCAAAAAGGGTTCTACCTGGAACCAAAAAGGGATATTCAAAGGGTTCTCCTATGGGGACAGCCAAAGAACCCTTTTAGGTTCTATATAGCACCTTTTTTTCTAAGAGTGTACATTAGCACTCCTACTCTGAGACTCTTTGGGAATACAGGTCCTGACCTCTCGTGCCCTGTTGCATCGTGGGTCGGCGTGTGTTTCCCTTCCTGTCAGTGACTGGCTGCTTGTTTCATTTCAGTGCTGCAGCCGTTACACACCTGCTCACGGTAAGCCCCCAACCCCGCACACACACACATGCACACCCACGTGCACACGCAAATGCAAGCACACACACACACATGTGACCTGGGTTACCTGTGGAGTCTGTTTCTCACTTGTGGATCGTACAGTCCAGTCAACTTGATAATGCACTCACACACAGTCCATGAAAAATGTCCACCCGCATCACCCCCCTTTTTCCCTGGATGAAGGGTTATTTTAGTCTAATTGTCTGATATTGACCAGGCTTCAGTGGAAATATTATTACTGCACCACTGGAGCATCCACTTACATGCCACTGTGTGCGTGTGTGTGTGTGTTTGTGTTTGTGTGTGTGCCAGAATACTTCCTCTTCCCAGAATCTCAGCTGTAATATGCTAATGAGTCTCATCTGATTGGCTGACACTAATTAGAACCAATTAGAGCTCAGATAGAGGTCAGGCTGGTGGTGTGTGTGCGCATTTGTGTTGTGTGTGTGTGTGTGTGTGTGTGTGTGTGTGTGTGTGTGTGTAAGATTACATATGCCCAATGTTTCTAAACAGGTAGAGATTAGTCTCCCAAGGGTCGGCGGACAGGTTGTTTCCCATATTGAAAATGTTCCAACATACACGTCTGCACAGGTTCAAGCATAGGTTGGGCAAGGCAGAAATGGACGTGCAGGAAATCCGTTCTGAGCCTTATGTCTTAAACATCCCCACCGGACACAACATTTGTAACTAGCTAGATGGAGCTTGCAGAGAATATTTGTGTTTCGCTAGTAAGTAGTTTGCATGCACCATGACAGCTAACGTTAGCGTAACAAGCTTACAACCACTATAGTAACCCTAACTACTGTATCTGGATCCGAATTGTGTCCGCCTCTGTCATGTTTCTGAGAGGATTATTGCTCAAGAGCACAATTGCCGTTCACATTCTACGCCCCACCTACCCAAACTCGTGATTTGTTGGTAGAGTTGTCTGTCTGAAGAGCACTCTCCCCAGATTTTTTTGTTCTCCCCTTTTGAAGTTACCTAGAAATTCCCCCATGTTCCCCAGACCTAATGCTGTTGCTCTAGGTCTGCGATTTTCGAGACTATGAAAGAATATATTCAGTAAAAGGTACTAGCGACTGTGTGTGTGGCACACTCATACATTTTCCATGACTCTGTGACTGGTCCTGCCTCACTAGATGGAGTGATCAATATTACTGATTATATCACACAGAGAAACTCTCTAATAAACACTCAGGCATTCACCAGACAGCCCTGCCCTCAGGACCCGTCTCTCTCTCCATCTCCCTCTCTCTTTCCTTAATGCAGTAAAAAACAATGGCCAAAACAACACAATATGCACGCACAAACTGACACACAGTGTCTATATTAGCCAAATTAAATCCCAGCGTGCGTTGTACTGGAGGTAATTGATACATTTTTCTGTTCAGAGAAATTATAAACAACCCTGAGAGAGCGAGAGAGAGAAGGCGAGATGCTGCCAATGCTGTAGTAATAGACTCTCTGCAACAACAGCCCTTTACTTAATGTATCTTTCTCTCAGTCTCTCCCAGTGTTTTAGCAGAATAAAAGGTTAGAGTGAGACCGTGTGTTCTAACGTTCTGTTGAGTTCCCCTCTGATGTCATATCCTGTCCTCTCTGATGTCCTGTCCCCTCTGATGTCATGTCCTGTCTCTCCAGGAGGGCCAGGCGGCTGCTGTCACGGTCCCAGCTGAGGCGCGCCTGTCGACAGCCCTGTGAGCAGATCACCCTGCGCAAGGCCTCCCAGGCACTACCACAGGGGCCGCTACTCGCCCCTCCACACCCCCACCCCAGCCTCAGGATGAGGGGACCCATCGTTATCCACGACTGACCACTGACCCCTGACCTCTGACCCTATCTCCCTCCCATGCCTGTCACCTGCCAATGCTCTACATGCAAGACCCCAACCCTAGTTTCACCTGGCCCCCGACCCCCTGCCCTCCCCATCGCCCCCTTAAAAAAAAAAATATCTGACCCTTCACCTCGGGAGGAAGTGATGTGCTATGTTGCTGTGGGGAAAGAAAGTGGTTCCCACCTGTACAGATTAAACTTCCCTGGGACAGAAACCTGTGTGTGCGTGTGAGAATGTATGTGGTTAAGCGCAAGTGTGCACGAGTGTGAGAACTTGATGTTTTTTCTTCTTCTTCTGTACCTGCTACATGCCAGTGAGTGGTGGTTGTGAGCTATAAATATACAGTATATACAGTACCAGTCAAAAGTTTGGACACACCTACTCATTCCAGGGTTTTTCTTTATTTTTTACAATTTTCTACATTGTAGAATAATAGTGAAGACATCAAAACTATGAAATAACACATATGGAATAATGTAGTAACCAAAAAAGTGTTAAACAAATTTGAGATTTGAGATTCTTCACAGTAGCCACACTTTGCCTTGATGACAGCTTTGCACACTCTTGGCATTCTCTCAACCAGCTCCATGAGGTAGTTACCTGGAATGCATTTCAATTAACAGCTGTGCCTGTAAAAGTTAATTTGTGGAATTTATTTCCTTCTTAATGCGTTTGAGACAATCAGTTTTGTTGTGAGAAGGTAGGGGGGGTATACAGAAGATAGCCCTATTTGGTAAAAGACCAAGTCCATATTATGGCAAGAACAGCTCAAATAAGCAAAGAGAAACGACAGTCCATCATTACTTGAAGACATGATGGTCAGTCAATCTGGAAAATATCAGGAACTTTTAAAGTTTCTTCAAGTGCAGTCTCAAAAACCATCAAGCGTGATGATGGAACTGGCTCTCTTGAGGACCGCAAAGGAAAGGAAGACACAGAGTTACCTCTGCTGCAGAGGATAAGTTAATTAGAGTTAACTGCACCTTAGATTGCAGCCCAAATAAATGCTTCACAGAGTTCAAGTAACAGACACATCTCAACATCAACTGTTCAGAGGAGACTGCGTGAATCAGGCCTTCATAGTCGAATTGCTGCAAAGAGACCACTACTTAAGGACCCCAATAAGAAGAAAATAATTGTTTGGGCTAAGAAACACGAGCAATGGACATAAGACCGGTGCAAATCTGTCCTTTGGTCTGATGAGTCCAAATTATAGATTTTAGGTTCCAACCGCTGTGTATTTGTGAGATGCAGAGTAGGTGAACAGATGATCTCCGCATGTGTGGTTCTCACCGTGAAGCATAGAGGTGAAGGTGTGATGGTGTGAGGGTGCTTTGCTGGTGACACTGTTGGTGATTTATTTCAAGGCACACTTAACCAGCATGGCTACCACAGCATTCTGCAGCGATACGCCATCCCATCTGGTTTGCGCTTAGTGGGACTACCATTTGTTTTTCAACAGGACAATGACCCATAACACACCTCCAGGCTGTGTAAGGGCTATTTGACCAAGAAGGAGGGTGATGGAGTGCTGCATCAGATGACCTGGCCTCCACAATAATAATAATAATAAAATCACACAATTACCCGACCTCAACCCAATTGAGATGGTTTGGGATGAGTTGGACCGCAGAATGAAGGAAAAGCTGCCAAAAAGTGCTCAGCATATGTGGGAACTCCTTCAAGACCGTTGGAAAAGCATTCCTCATTAAGCTGGTTGAGAGAATGCCAACAGTGTGCAAAGCTGTCATCAAGGCAAAGGGTGGCTACTTTGAAGAATCTGAAATCTGAAATATATGTTATTTGTTTAAAATGTTTTGGTTACTACATGATTCCATATGTGTTATTTCATAGTTTTGATGTCTTCACTATTATTCTACAATGTAGAAAATAGTAAAAATAAAGAAAAACCGTTGAATGAGTAGGTGTGTCCAAACTTTTCACTGGTACTGTATATACAGTGCATTCGGAAAGTATTCAGACCCCTTGACTTTTTCCACATTTTGTTACGTTACAGCCTTATTCTAAAATAGATTCAATAAATAAAAATCCTCATCAATCTACACACAATAGCCCATAATGACAAAGTGAAAACAGGTTTTTAGAAATGTTTGCAACTGTATTAAAAATATAAAACAGAAATACCTTATTTACATAAGCATTCAGACCCTTTGCTATGAGACTCGAAATTGAGCTCAGGTGCATCCTGTTTCCATTGATCATCCTTGAGATGTTTCTACAACTTGATTGGAGTCCACCTGTGGTAAATTCAATTGATTGAACATGATTTGGAAAGGCACACACCTGTCTATATAAGGTCCCACAGTTGACAGTGCATGTCAGAGCAAAAACCAAGCCATGAGGTCGAAGGAATTGTCCGTAGAGCTCCGAGACAGGATTGTGTCGAGGAACGGATCTGGGAAGGGTACCAAAACATTTCTGCAGCATTGAATGTCCCCAAGCACACAGTGGCCTCCATCATTCTTAAATGGAAGAAGTTTGGAACCACCAAGACTCTTCCTGGAGTTGGCCGCCCAGCCAAACTGAGCAATCATGGGAGAAGAGCCTTGGTCAGGGAGGTGACCAAGAATCCGATGGTCACTCTGACAGAGCTCCAGAGTTCCTCTGTGGAGATGGGTGAATCTTCCAGAAGGACAACCATCTCTGCAGCACTCCACCAATCAGGCATTTAAAGTAGAGTGGCCAGATGGAAGCGGTTTCTCAGTAAATGGCACATGACAGCCCGCTTGGAGTTTGCCAAAAGGCATCTAAAGGACTCTCAGACCATGAGAAACAAGATTCTCTGGTCTGTTGAAACAAAGATTGAACTCTTTGGCCTGAATGTCAAGCGTCACGTCTGGAAGAAACCTGGCACCATCCCTACGGTGAAGCATGGTGGTGGCAGCATCATGCTGTGGGGATGTTCTTCAGCGGCAGGGACTGGGAGACTAGTCAGGATCAAGGGAAAGATGAACAGAGCAAAGTACAGAGAGATCCTTGATGAAAACCTGCTCCAGAGCGCTCACGACCTCAGACTGGGCGAGGGTTCACCTTCCAACAGGACAACGACCCTAAGCACACAGCCAAGACAACGCAGGAGTGGCTTCGGGACAAGTCTCTGAATGTCCTTGAGTGGCCGGACTTCGACCTGATTGAACATCTCTGGAGAGACCTGAAAATAGCTGTGCAGCGACACTCCCACATTCAACCTGACAGAGCTTGAGAGGATCTGCAGAGAAGAATGGGAGAAACTCCCCAAATACAGGTGCGGCAAGCTTGTAGCATCATACCCAAGAAGACTCAAGGCTGTAATCCCTGCCAAAGGTGCTTCAACAAATTATTGAGTAAAGGGTCTTGAATACTTATGTAAATGTAATATTTCCGTTTTTTTATTTTATACATTTGCTAGAATTTCTAAAAACCTGCTTTTGCTTTGTCATTATGGGGTATTGTGTGTAGATTGATTAAGGAAAAAAACGATTTAATCATTTTTAGAATATGGCTGTAAATGTGGAAATAGTCAAGGCGTCTGAATACTTCTGAATTCACTGCATATTTTCTTCGTTTGGCTCTATACTTCGAAGGTTTGAATGAAAAGATTACCATGGGGTTAAAGTGCAGACTGTCAGCTTTAATTTGAAAGTATTTTCATCCATATAGGGTGAACCACTTAGAAATTACAGCACTTTTTGTACACAGTTCCCCCCATTTTATGGGAGCAAAAGTATTGGGACAAATTCACTTATGTGTATTAAAATAGTAAAAAGTTATGTATTTGGTCCCATATTCATAGCACGCAATGACTACATCAAGCTTGTGACTCCACAAATTTGTTGGATGCATTTGCTGTTTTTTTGGTTGTGTTTCAGATTATTATATCCTCAATATAAATGAATGGTAAATAATGTATTGTGTCATTTTGGAGTCACTTTTATTGTAAATAAGAATAGAATATGTTTCTAAACATTTCTACATGAATGTGGATGCTACCATAAACTGACTTTCTCACTCATTCACGAATGTGTAGAGTCACAAGCTTGATGTAGTGCTATGAATATGGGACCAAATGCTTAACTTTTTACTGCTTTAGTACACATATAGTACCACTCAAAAGTTTGGACACACCTACTCATTCAATAGTTTTTCTTTATTGTTACTATTTTCTACATTGTAGAATAATAGTGAAGACATCAAAACTATGAAATAACACATATGGAAATATGTAGTAACCAAAAAAGTGTTAAATAAATCCAATATATTTTATATTTCAGATTCTTCATATAGCCTTGATGACAGCTTTGCACACTTGGTTGAGGTCGGGGGATTGTGTAGGCCAGGTCATCTGATGCAGCATTCCATCACTCTCCTTCTTGGTAAATAGCCTTTACACAGCCTGGAGGTGTGTTGGGTCATTGTCCTATTGAAAAACAATTGATAGTCCCACTAAGCCCTAACCAGATGGGATGGCCTATCACTGCAGAATGTGTGGTAGCCATGCTGGTTAAGTGTGCCTTGAGTTCTAAATAAATCACAGACAGTATCACAAGCAAAGCACCCCCACACCATAACACTTCCTCCTCCATGCTTTACGGTGGGAACTACACATGCAGAGATCATCCATTCACCCACACGCGTCTCACAAAGACACGGCGGTTGGAACCAAAAATCTCAAATTTGGACTCCAGACCAAAGGACAAATTTTCATCAGTCTAATGTCCATTGCTCATGTTTCTTGGCCCAAACAGGTCTGTTCTTCTTATTGGTGTCCTTTAGTAGTGGTTTCTTTGCAGCAATTCGACCATGAAGGCCTGATTCATACAATTCCCTCTGAACAGATGTTGAGATGTGTCTGTTACTTGAACTCTGTGAAGCATTTATTTGGGCTGCAATTTCTGAGGCTGGTAACTCTAATGAACATCCTCTGCAGCATAGGTAACTCTGGGTCTTCCATTCCTGTGGCGGTCCTCATGAGAGCCAGTTTCATAATAGCACTTGATGGTCTTTGCGACTGCAGTTCTTGAAATGTTCCGTATTGACTGACCTTCATGTCTTTAAGTAATGATGGACTGTCGTTTCGCTTTGCTTATTTGAGCTGTTCTTTCCATAATATGGACTTGGTCTTTTACCAAATAGGGCTATCTTCTGTATACCCCCCCCCTACCTTGTCACAACACAACTGATTGTCTCAAACGCATTAAGAAGGAAATAAATTCCACAAATTAACTTTTAAGAAGGCACACCTGTTAATTGAAATGCATTCCAGGTGACTACCTCATGAAGATGGTTGAGAGAATGCCAAGAGTGTGCAAAGCTGTCATCAAGGCAAAGGGTGAAGAATCTCAAATCTCAAATATATTTTGATTTGTTTAACACTTTTTGGGTTACTACATGATTCCATATGTGCTATTTCATAGATTTGATGTCTTCGCTATTATTCTACAATGTAAAAAATAGTAAAAATAAAGAAAAACCCTTGAATGAGTAGGTGTTTCCAAACTTTTGACTGGTAGTGTAGGAGAATTTGTCCCAATACTTTTGGTCCCCTAAAATGGGGGAACTATGTACAAAAAGTGCTGTAATTTCTAAAAGGCACACATATCATATCCCCAAGACAAATATCATATCCCCATTACAATAACAGGGGAGGCATTTTTGGGGGGGTATGATATTTGTTTGTCTGTAACTTTCTTACTCATCATTATTCACGATTCATTCAGGATTATCCGTAATCATGGTAGCATCCATATTCATGTAGAAGTGTTTAGAAACATATTATATTCTTATTTAAAATAAAAGTGACTCCAAAATGACACAATACATTACTTACAATTGGGAGCAAAATAATCTGAAACACAACCAAAACAAACAGCAAATGCGTCCAACAAATTTGTAGAGTCACAAGCTTGATGTAGTCATTGCGTGCTATGAATATGGAACCAAATATTTAACTTTTTACTACTTTAATACACATATAAGTGAATTTGTCCCAATACTTTTGCTCCCCTAAAATGTGGAACTATATAACAAAAGTGTTGTAATTCCTAAGGGGTTCACCCGATATGGATGAAAATACACAAAAATTAAAGCTGACAGTCTCCACTTTGATCTCGTGGTAATTGTTTGATTTAAAATCCAAACTTTTGGAGTATAGAGCCAAACAAAGAAAAAATGCTTCCCTGTCCCAGTAATTAAGGAGGGCACTGTATATATAGCTCTGCTCAGTGTGTCAGAGAGATCTAACCAGATATCAACTAACCAGATCGGATCAACTGGATTTAAAGGGATGGTTTGATCATATCTAGATGGTTAAAGGGATTGTTATCATTTAAAAGGATAACTGCATCGTTCTGTAGCCTGCAGTTCCATGACACTGCGAACCTCTGAGGCAACAACATAGATGTACGTTCCTCTCCCTCAGAGCCATTGTATATTACTATACCCATTGCAACACTGTACAGTCTAGCCACTCTATTTCTATGCTCTAACTAGCCCTGCTCTAGGCAGAACACTTCCTCTTTGCTCAACAGAACCTGGGACTGTCATGACAGATCTAATCTGATTTGGCACCCTATTCCCTATGTAGTGCACTACCTTTGGCCAGAGCCATCTGGTGCACTAGGGAATAGGGTGCCATTTAGGACATGTCTCCTGCAGCAGCATGCCTCTGAGGTCAAACCTCCTGATCAGCTGATCTTTGATTACTTCTCCATTATGTTTATGTTGGTGTTTCTGTACGTCACGTGTTGAAATATGAAATATGCTGATTAAAAACAAAACACATTACAGATTTTTCTCTATTCGCCTCCTTTATGTTTCCTCGTCTCCTTTCCATGTCTCCTTGTGTCCTTTTCTTCAGAGGGCCTGACGCTTGAATTAATTCAACTGTCCTATTCCCAGGGGTCAGTGTGTGTGTGTGTGTGTGTGTGTGTGTGGGTGGGTGTGTGTGTGTGTGTGTGTGTGTGTGTGTGTGTGTGTGTGTGTGTGTGTGTGTGTGTGTGTGTGTGTGTGTGTGTGTGTGTGTGTGTGTGTGTGTGTGTGCGTGCGTGCGTGCGTGCGTGCGTGCGTGCGTGTGCGTGCGTGCGTGCGTGCGTGCGTGCGTGTGTCTGTTTGTTATGACAGATGGGATGGTTTCTCTGGTTTGGGTATTTGATATCTGAATGATGTTATAAATATCCCATGGAAACACAGTGCTCCAGAATAATAACCACATCCAGAGAAGAATGAAGACTGCTCAGAACACCAATCACACTGATGGTTACAGCACACCACAGCTGACTGGTCTCATAGACTAGACGTAACAGAGTAAATGTAAATCCAGGCCACTCAAATTAGTAACTTTGCAACTACTTACTACTTTTTAGCTTCTTTGCAACTACTTAGCATGTTAGCTAATCCTTCCCCTAACCCTAACCCTAACCTTAACCCTTTCAGCTAACCCTAACCTTAACCCCTAACCCCTAGAGCTACCTAACGTTAGCATTAGACACCTAGCTAACGTTAGCCACAACAAATTGGAATTTGTAACATATCATACGTTTAGCAAATTCGTAACATTGTACGTTTTGCAAATTCGTTACATATTGTACGAATTGTAATTCATAACATATCATATAAAATGGATGATGAATTAATACATACCATATGATATATTACAAATATTTCTGTGAGTTATGCTTGGAATGCTTTGGTGAGACCATAACATCAAACAAATACACCACCTTCCTTTCGCCCTCCCCTCCTATTGTTTTATGTGTGCTGTTTCATAGTGTGACTTCTCATATTCTGCCTCCTGCCTTCAAAAACACAGAATTAATGACAGACTGTTCCAGTCTAATAATCACACATAAACTAACTCCATCGTGACGGCTAGTGAATGCTATAGACTACACAATGGGACACAGACAGTAGACATACAATACAATACCTCTTTTTCACAGAGGCATTTCAGTAAGAACCTCACAACCACAGATGAATAAGGGAAATAGGGTTGGCTATAAGAATAATCTTTGCCCCAGGATACTGGCAAATAAATAATAGCCTAATACAATACACTGAATTCACTCCTTCTACAGTCTGTTTAGTGTGTGTTAGGCCTGGTGGTGATGGTTGGTCTCAGGGAGGAATGGAAAGGATGGGCGCAATGAGGCCTGATCAAAGTCTGTGCCTCAGGTGCCAAGTTGGTCCCTGTTATTCCACATATCATGAGATATTTAGGAAGAATATTATTAGCTAATTGTTCATGTTTGTAACTTTTATTTCCCATTAGCCTCTTATCTAATCTTTTCTGACCCAGCATTCTCCTGTACCTTTTTTTCTCTCCTCCCTCGTTCCTCCCCTCCAGTGATTTCACTGCATAACGTCGCAGTCGGTTATACTTAGCCATACAATTAGCTGCAAGCTACTTTGTTGGATGTAGAAAATGAAAAAAAAAAGATGTACAAGTCGACGTTTCCCTAAAAAACAAACATGACATTCTTAAACTGTATTCCTAGCCGGCAACATCAGGGCTCCAGTGGCGCAATCGGTTAGCGCGCGGTACTTATACAGCAGTATTGAGTTGAGCTATGCCGAGGTTGTGAGTTCGAGCCTCACCTGGAGCAGAGAATTTTTAACGCTTACAGAACGGCTGTGAAGAAATTACTCGAAGTACACAAATTCCAACCAATAATTTATATATACACTGGATCACTGACAAGGGAGTGCTGTTTTGAAGTCACCGTGCCCCCATATTGGCACTCCCCCACCATTGTGAAAAAGATTTTGGGAACTATAGAAATGCATTTATTAATGTCTACATTAGTTTTTGCCACGTTTATTATTACAGACACCTTAATGCCTACATTTAAAATCTTATCATGTGAGCTAAACATACAAATAAAAAATGAAAACATATATAAAAACATTTCCCGTAAATTATAATTTTTCTAATGTTACTGTGGCCACTACAACAAAATAATACCTAAATAGATGTGATTTTTGTCCTTGAAACATTTAATTGCGCAATTTTATTGCATATTTCACTTATATTTCTTGCGCAATACTATAGAATCCCATTCATTCCTATGGAGGACTGCTTCTTCTTGGGCAGGGCTCTCCAACCCTGTTCCTGGAGAGCTAAGTACCCTCCTATATGTTTTCGCTCCAACCCCAGTTGTAACTAACCTGGTTCATTTGCTAAACGAGCTAATTATTAGAATCAGGTACGCTAGATTAGGGTTGGAATGAAAATCTGCAGGATGGTTGCTCTCCGGGAACACGGTTGGAGAGCCCGGTTCTGGGGAGTGCCAATAGTCTCTCATTGGCCAATACATAGCATCAGCAATTCAGGGTTTATTGGTGCTTTCAAGACAACTGGAAACTCTGAAAAATAGGTCAAATCATGATGTCAGTAATCTTTAGGTCTGAAAGTCTGATGCACAAGTTTCCAACTTGGAATTCCGAGTTGGGTGACCATTCAAAAATATATTTCCCAGTCGGAACTCGTTTTTTCCCAGTTGTTTTGAACGTGGCACAATACATAATTGTTTACAATGGTGCCATCTCTGTATTTATGATGCTTTCAATGCCGCATTCAAAACAACTGGGAACTCGAAACTCTGAAATATGACTTCCGACTTCAGTGCATTGAAGACAACTGGGAACTTGGGAAAAAATTAGCTCCGACTGGGAAAAATAGTTTTGAACGTCATCCAACTTAGAATTTCAGCTCGGGAACTTGGGCATCTAGAGCTCTGACTTTCCGACCTGAGGATCACTGACATCATGATTTGACCTAGTTTTTTTCAGAGTTCTTGAATGCACCACAAGCCAACTGGGAACTCCGGAAAAAACGAGGTCAAATCATGATGTCAGTGATCTTCAGGTCGGAAAATCAGAGCTCTCGAAAGATGCCAGACGTTTTGGGTTGTTCAAATAGTGTTTTAATAGCTGCTCAAGAGTACACCCTACTGGTAAACAGGAGAGAAAATACATTTTGTCTTTGTATTAGGGACAATGTTGCAACTGACTAGCAGAGGGTCTCTCTACCCGTTGGAAATATGTTAAAAGCTTTACTTAGAATGTTAAAAGGAAACATTGTTTTGCTGTTGCAGATGTTAGGGGCTTTTTCCATTGTGCATCTGTCGTAATGAAAGTACTGTATGAAACGCCTGTTTCGTAATCATAACAATGCAAACTGAGTGTGATCTGTCATTCTCAACCAGAGGGAAGGACATATCACACCCAGCCCCAACCCAGTCTTCCCAAATCTTTGTCCCATTGCTATAGTATAGTAGCCTACACATCTTGTCCCACCCAGTATTATCCAAACCCTTTAGCGCCTCTTCTTGGTTACAGCTTCTTTTATATATATATATATATATATATATATATATATATATATATATATATACTTTTATTTTTTATATTTTTTTATATTTTTATATTTTTTATTTTTTTATTTTTTTATTTTTTTATTTTTTGTTCTAATTTTACCCCCCTTTTCTCCCCAATTTCGTGATATCCAATTGTGATCCAATTACGAGCTTGTCTCATCGCTGCAACTGCCCAACGGGCTCGGGAGAGGCGAAGGTCGAGTCATGTGTCCTTCGGAACATTTGTGCGTCGCACTATGGGACTCCCGTTCACGGCCGGTTGTGACACAGCCTGGTATCAAACCCCAGGAGGTTGCAGCTTCTTTAACCTGGGTTAGGGCCATTTCCATTTTTTTATTTGGTCGATTCAGGAAGTGAATTAAAATTAAATTCATGAAATGAAAACTGACCAGTAATTTCTGTGAATACATTTAAATTCATGAATTGAAGACTCAGACTTTTGTGTTTCCATCGCTGAGGCCAGGGCCACCAAAAAAGTATTGGGGCCAGGTGGGGGCAGGTCGCAATGTAAAGCTAACAGAACATTGTTAAAGAGGCTAGCCACCAAGCATCTGTATGACCTATTAAATATTTGTGTTATTTCTATTACCAATGTTTCATTGTGCAATCAAATATGTGTGTATGTGTGTGTATAAACTCCGTAAAATGTGTTAACTGGGAATGAACAAGCAGAATATTGTAGTAATGATGTGACATAGATATCTGATTTCTGGACTGAAAATGAGAGTGTACATCTGTGTCCCTTACCTATCCTTCATTCTTCCCTCCCTCCCTCTCTCCCTCTTTCCTTCATCCGGCCACAAACACAATCAGTGAACACAATTTATCAGTGCTCAGATTTCAGTGTGTGACACTGTTTTCTGTACAGTACAGTACAGTTTTTAATTTAGGTTCTGATCCATTGCTATAAGACTCTAAATCCCCTGAAGGGGCCAGAGCAACACAGCCCCTGACCCCCTACCCCCGGTTTCTTTCATACACATGCACACACACACCACTAACCCCCATGCCGACTGGAGCCTGCCAATGTGTGTATGTTTGTTCATGGGGGTAAACTGAGATTGAACATCCTGAGATCAGAGAAGAATGATACAATTCTACCCACCCTAATCCTAAATTTTAGCAAATTAAAATACCCACTCTACTCACTCACTCACTCACTCACTCACTCACTCACTCACTCACTCACAAACACAAACACACTCACACACACACACACACACACACACACACACACACACACACACACACACACACACACAAACACAGTGGCTGTGTGTTGGCCTCGGGGGAAAGCTGCTGTGATATCTAATGAGTTGTCCATTAATAAAACTGAGATTAATCCTGCTGGAAAACACAAAGAAACACTACATGAAAACAAGCGTCCCTGGTTTTACAGGGAGGAGTAATTGCTGATATTAATCCTAAAGACCTCAGACTGTCTTTCTGCACTATCTATCGTTGACCTCCCTCATCCTACTTCCCTATAACTCTTCACTCTCTCCCTCTCCTTTCTCTTTCTCTATCTCTCTTCAGTGTCACTCCCTCTCTAATGTGTGGGTGTGTGTGTGCTGTGGAGGATAGAGTTGTGTGTGTCTTAGGTGTTTTGAATCATCTAGTTGTAAATCTTTTGAAGTATGGGAAGACCACATCATTGCCTAACTAAAAACGAATTTCTTTGTTTTAACTGACTTTCAACCCCTGAGCTCATCTGCTGATGTCGGGACATGCCATCGGGAAAACGAGCGCACCTTTAAAAAACGTCAGACGGTTACACGTCAACCAATGAAACGGCAGATTTGAACGAGGGCAGAGCTGATTGACAGCAATTTCAACCAATCAATGTTAGCACCCTCGATAATTTTTGAC
Organism: Coregonus clupeaformis; assembly: GCF_020615455.1. Taxonomy (NCBI): domain Eukaryota; kingdom Metazoa; phylum Chordata; class Actinopteri; order Salmoniformes; family Salmonidae; genus Coregonus; species Coregonus clupeaformis. Next base: position 28,058,916 of record NC_059222.1, read on the forward strand.
CAATCACCGAACAAGTACCAAAAATAGCACCTCTTATTCAGCACCCAAAGGACGAAAGTGCGAGATTCGCCTGTGTTGTCTATTATAACTAATTCTGACTGTCCATATTTGTGTAGAAACGTACAGAATAGTTTTTTTTTTTGTTTGATGTGAGAAACCTATTTGGTGTCAAACATGCGTAAAAACCTACGCCATCCAAACAGGGAACCGCCGAGAAAGGAATTATCGCCGCTCATCTGAGGCCAAACTCGCTTATTTTGTTTTGTCAAATAAGGAAACAAAATAATATATCACCACGACAATATCCACTACGCAGGGACCTAAAAAACATCTACATTCGTTTTACAGTTGGAAACGTAAGTATAAATGAAGAGGTTTAGCTAGGGGGCAATCGTTGTGTTGGCTAGCTCGCTAACGTTAGCCTAGCATGGCCTATTCGCATTTAACTAGCTTACTACTTACTGTAACTGACGTTATCGTCACCAGTGGTTGATTCTCGCATGAACATGAATTTGTGTTCTGTTATTTTGAATACCAGCTAACATTAACTAGTTAACTGCATTAACGTTAGTTACATGCTTTTGACTGTCAACGTCGTCTAAAAGGTGCATCAATTGTTTTCAAATACGGTGCGTGGGCTGGGAAATTTCATTATTTTGCCAACTATTTAGCTAAATAGCTAGCCACTTATTTTTCAGATGACACCTTGCTAACTGACGTTAGCTATCTAGCTAACTGTAGCGTTTGGTTTGTTGTCAGTTGTTTAACGCGACCAACAAACATCCGCTCGTGCCAGAAATAATCTAATCGGATCAAGCGTAATATTAGCACAGTTAATTATATAATCAAGTGGTTCCCAACCTTTTTCCGTTACTGTCCCCCTGAAGTACCCCCTCATGTGCTTTTTACCAGTAAGCATTATGGTCTCTTGAGTCTTCTCAAGGACCACCTGTGGATAGGCTAAGTACCCCCAGGGGTCCTAGTAGCTGGCTATATTGTTGTATGGTTATTTTCTGTCGCCACACACCATAACTATGCACAACGCAGCGAGTCAAACCCATACAGACTCCCGATGTTGTCCCAAAGCTAGCATGTAACTAACGTTAATCATTGACTACACTTTCCTTGCTAACTAGCCAGCTAACTACATAAAGTAATGCTGATTATATGTGATGGCCAGACATGCTGGGAGATTTTGAATATTACCATTAATTTACCTTGCTAGTTTGTGTCCCATCCATGGGAGAATCAAACCCACAACTGGTGTATTCACCTTGCCAGAAGATACTGACCCTACCAGTAGGCTTGTTTACACTGAGCTGCGCAGAGGTCGGAACACAATCATGGTTACATTAAGACGTTGAGGCCGCGCAAGATATGGGTGGAAAACGTACATCAATGCAGGGATGGGGTATGGCACTGTACTCCAAATTGTACCTTTATCAACACTGCTCCATAGAGAAGATTGAAATACTGCTTGTTTTCCCAGTTAATGTAACCATGACTGTGTTCTGACCTCAGTGCAGCTCAGTGTAAACAAGCATAATGGTAGGGTCGGTGTCTTCTGGCAGGTACTCACCATGCTACAAACCCCTGGCACTGTGCTGTTAGAGCATGGCCACCATGTTTTGGCCTGGGTGTAGTAGTGGGACAGGTGGGTTTAGGTGTGTGTGGCGGTCCGTGCAGTCTGGGGGATGACTTCTGACCCCTGAGGGGTGGTGGGCGAGGTCAAAGTCACCTGCAGACCCTGAGGGCTACAATAAAATTGTGTACTGTTGGGGGAACTGGAGTTGGGAACCACTGACCTAGACTCTGACTGGGAGATAAGGACATATACACACACCATCCCTCTCCTTGCCCCAACCTGGGCTCGAACCAGGGACCCTCTGCACACATCGTCAAGTCACCCACGAAGCCTCGTTACCTTTCGCTCCACAAAAGACACGTCCCTTGCAGAGCAAGGGAAACAACTACTTCAAGGTATCAGAGAGAGTAATGTCACACAGACAGACAGAGTAGTGACACTAGGAGCAATTAGGTTAACTTAGACAGATCCTTATCATTTACACATCCCTATCTTTATTACTACTAGAAGACTGATTATTATTTAGAATATTTGTTTATTTTTGTCAATATTCATAATGTACATATTTTCTATTGAAATTAAAATACAACTCGTACTACAGAGCAAGCGGTAAAGCTTAATATGACACCAATTTCTGATTTGTAGCATCTACAGATGAAACATGGAGTCTTAAAGGAGGCCTGGGTAAGGCCAAAATGTCATAAATATGCCAACTATGCTTTAGATACAAATGTCAAATATATGTCAACAATCTTTCCTCCAAAGGACGATTATATGGATTACATTTAGTGAAAGTCCCCCAAATGATGGTATTTTGTTGTCTGGGTTTCATGAGGAATCACTCTTAGGGAGAAGAGACGGACCGAGGGAGTAGGACTGGGAATTGCCATGGACCTCATGATACGATCATGATACTTTGGTGCATATACGATATCTATTTGGATTCTCACGATTTTACACTGAACAAAACTATAAACGCAACATGCAACAATTTCAAAGATTTTACTGAGTTACAGTTCATATAAGGAAATCAGTCAAATTAAAGAAATTCATTAGGCCCTAATCTATGGCTTTCACATGACTGGGAATACAAATATGCATCTGTTGGTCACAGATACAAAAAAAAAGTAGGGGCGTGGATCAGAAAAGCAGTCAGTATCTTGTGTGACCACCATTTGCCTCATGCAACGCGTCACATCTAATTCGCATAGAGCTGATCAGGCTGTTGATTGTGGCCTGTGGAATGATGTCCCACTCCTATTCAATGGCTGTGCGAAGTTGCTGGATATTGGCAGGACCTGGAACACGCTGTCGTACATGTCAATCCAGAGCATCCCAAACATTCTCAATGGGTGACATGTCTGCTTAGTATGCAGGCCATGGAAGAACTGGGACATTTTCACATTCCAGGAATTGATCCTTGTGACATGGGGCTGTGCATTATCATGCTGAAACATGAGGTGAAGGTGGTGGATGAATGGCACGACAATGGAACTCAGGATCTTGTCACCGTATCTCTGTGCATTCAAATTGCCATCGATAAAATGCAATTGTGTTCGTTGTCCGTAGTTTATGCCTGCCCATACATAATCCCACCGCCACCATGTGGCACTCTGTTCACAACGTTGACATCGGCAAACCGCTCGCCCACACGACGCCATCTGCCCGGTACAGTTGTAACCGGGATTAATCTGTGAAGAGCACACTTCTTCAGTGTGCCAGTGGCCATCGAAGGTGAGCATTTTCCCACTGATCCCGCAGGTGAAGAAGCTGGATGTGGAGGTCCTGGGCTGATGTGGTTACACGTGATCTGCGGTTGTGAGCCTGGTTGGAGGTACTGCCAAATTCTCTAAAACAACATGGTATAGAAATTAAGTCATTTCTCTGGCAACACCTCTGGTAGAAGTTCCTGCAGTCATCATGCCAAATGCACGCTCCCTCAACTTGAGACATGTGGCATTTATGTTGTGTGACAAAACTGCACATTTTAGAGTGGCCTTTTATTGTCACCAGCACAAGGCGCACTTGTGTAATGATCATGCTGTTTAATCAGCTTCTTGATATGCCACACCTGTCAGGTGAATGGATTATCTTGGCAAAGGAGAAATGCTCACAGTGATATAAGCAAAATAAGCCTTTTGTGAGTATGGAACATTTCTGGATCTTTTGTTTCATATCATGAAACATGGGACCAACAGGTGCTAGGTTTGAGGAGTTGATTTGGGACAGCCACGTCCACTGGATATGACAGCTGAACAGATAGCCCCATCACTACTGTTCTATTGTGCTGTGTCAAATAAAATGTTATTGGTCGCGTACAAATACACTATATATATATATATATATATATATATATATATACCAGAGCATATGAGCGGAGTGGAGCGGGAGCGAGCGTGGAGCGTGAGTGGACGGATTTTGAACAGAGCGCAGAGCGGCATTTTTAAAAGGACGGAGCGTCGCCCTATGTCCCGCTCCAATTTCGCTCGCTCACACCACGAGTCTGAAGCATGCTCAAGCCTGACCCAGAATCCATCTGTTTAATTTAATTTGTGTCGTCCATGAATTTGTATTTTATAGAGCGAGAGGAGCAGCAGCAGAAACAAGAGAAAAGGGTTGAGGAATTCAAAAGTTTATTCACTGCACGCAAAGGCCCAACCATAACGAGGGAGAGAAAAAGAGAGCTGGATGTAGCATTTTTTGAAATGATTTTCATGGACTATGAACCGCTGAGTAAAGGAGAACGCGAAGGGATGCAACACTTCGCCAGCGCAGCTCAACCGGGCTACACTCCCCCAAGAAACTATGATAAATCAGTACTTTACTTTGTCAAATTTACATCTGAGATGCCCCATTCACATGCTTCAGCTGGCGATCAAAAACGCCGTTACAGCTCCGTGAGCGAGGAGCTGAGATTCTCACCGCTCCACTCCGCTCATATGCTCTGATATATACACATACACAGTACCAGTCAAACATTTGGACACACCTACTCATTCAAGAGTTTTAATTTATTTGTACTATTTTCTACGTTGTAGAATAATAGTGAAGACATCAAAACTATGAAATAACACATGGAATCCTGTAGTAACCAAAAAAGTGTTAAACAAATCAAAATATGTTTTATATTTGAGTTTCTTCAAATAGCCACCCTTGGCCTTGATGATAGCTTTGCACACTCTTGGTATTCTCTCAACCAGCTTCACCTGGAATACTTTTCCAACAGTCTTGAAGGAGTTCCCACATGCTGAGCACTTGTTGGCTGCTTTTCCTTGACTCTGCGGTCCAACTCATCCCAAACCATCTCAGTTGGGTTGAGGTCGGGGGATTGTGGAGGCTAGGTCATCTGATGCAGCACTCCATCACTCTCCTTCTTGGTCAAATAGCCCTTACACAGCCAGGAGGTGTGTTGGGTCATTGTCCTGTTGAAAAACAAATGATAGTCCCACTAAGCGCAAACCAGATGGGATGGCTTATCGCTGCATAATGCTGTGTTAGCCATGCTGGTTAAGTGTGCCTTGAATTCTAAATAAAACACAGTGTCACCAGCAAAGCACCATCTCACCACCACCTCCATGCTTCATTGTGGGAACCACACATGCGGAGATCATCCATTCACCTATTCTGCATCTTACAAAGACACTGCGGTTGGAACCATTGATCGTGTTTTTTTGCCCAAGCAAGTATCTTCTTATTATTGGTGTCCTTTAGTAGTGGTTTCTTTGCAGCAATTCGACCGTGAAGGCCTGCTTCACGCAGTCTCCTCTGAACAGTTGATGTTGAGATGTGTCTGTTACTTGAACTCTGATGGGTTTTATTTGGGCTGCAATTTCTTAGGCTGGTAACTAATGAACTTATCCTCTACAGCAGAGGTAACTCTGGGTCTTCCTTTCCTGTGGCGGTCCTTATGAGAGCCAGTTTCATCATAGCGCTTGATGGTTTTTTACGACTGCACTTGAAGAAACTTTAAAAGTTCTTGAAATGTTCCGTATTGACTGACCTTCATGTCTTAAAGTAATGATGGACTGTCGTTTCTCTTTGCATATTTGAGCTGTTCTTGCCATAATATGGACTTGGTCTTTTACCAAATAGGGCTGTCTTCTGTATACAGACCCTACCTTGTCACAACACAACTGATTGGCTCAAACCCATTAAGAAGGGGCAGTGCAAATAGTCTGGGTAGCCATGATTAGCTGTTCAGGAGTCTTATGGCTTGGGGGTAGAAGCTGTTGAGAAGCCTTTTGGACCTAGACTTGGCGCTCCGTTACCGCTTGCCGTGCGGTAGCAGAGAGAACAGTCTATGACTAGGATGGCTGGAGTCTTTGACAATTTTTAGGGCCTTCCTCTGACACCGCCTGATATAGAGGTCCTGGATGGCAGGAAGCTTGGCCCCAGTGACGTACTGGGCCGTACGCACTACCCTCTGTAGTGCCTTGCGGTCAGAGCCTGAGCAGTTGCCATACCAGGCAGTGATGCAACCAGTCAGGATGCTCTCGATGGTGCAGCTGTATAACTTTCTGAGGAGCTGAGGACCCATGCCAAATCTTTTCATTCTCCTGAGGGGGAATATGCTTTGTCGTGACCTCTTCACGACTGTCTTGGTGTGTTTGGACCTTGATAGTTTGTTGGTGATGTGGACACCGTCGATGATCATGGGGGCGTGCTCAGTCCTCTTTTTTTCCCTGTAGTCCACAATCATCTCCTGTGTATTGATCACGTTGAGGGAGAGGTTGTTATCCTGGCACCACACGGCCAGGTCTTTGACCTCCTCTCTATAGGCTGTCTCATCATTGTCGGTGATCGGCAAACTTAATGATGTTTTTGGAGTCGTGCCTGGCCATGACGGTGAACAGGGAGTACAGGAGGGGACTGAGCATGCACCCCTGAGGGGCCCCCGTGTTGAGGATCAGCGTGGCAGATGTGTTCTTACCTACCCTTACCACTTGGGGGTGGCCCGTCAGGAAGGCCAGGATCCAGTTGCAGAGGGAGGTGTTTAGTCCCAGGGTCCTTAGCTTAGTGATGAGCTTTGAGGGCACTATGGTGTTGAACGTTGAGCTGTAGTCAATGAATAGCATTCTCACGAACAGTGAGGGGGAAAAAAGTATTTCATCCCCTGCTGATTTTGTACGTTTGCCCACTGACAAAGACATGATCAATCTATAATTTTAATGGTAGGTTTATTTGAGAGACAGAATAACAACAAAAAAATCCAGAAAAACGAATGTCAAAAATGTTATAAATTGATTTGCATTTTAATGAGGGAAATAAGTATTTGACCCCCCTCTCAATCAGAAAGATTTCTGGCTCCCAGGTGTATTTTATACAGGTAACGAGCTGAGATTAGGAGCTCACTCTTAAAGTGCTATTAGGAGTGCTCCTAATCTCAGCTTGTTACCTGTATGAAAGACACCTGTCCACAGAAGCAATCAATCAATCAGATTCTAAACTCTACACCATGGCCAAGACCAAAGAGCTCTCCAAGGATGTCAGGGACAAGATTGTAGACCTACACAAGGCTGGAATGGGCTACAAGACCATCGCCAAGCAGCTTGGTGAGAAGGTGACAACAGTTGGTGCGATTATTCGCAAATGGAAGAAACACAAAAGAACTGTCATTCTCCCTCGGCCTGGGGCTCCATGCAAGATCTCACCTCGTGGAGTTGCAATGATCATGAGAACGGTGAGGGACCCAGAACTACACGGGAGGATCTTGTCAATGATCTCAAGGCAGCTGGGACCATAGTCACCAAGAAAACATTTGATAACGCACTACGCCGTGAAGGACTAAATCCTGCAGCGCCCGCAAGGTCCCCCTGCTCAAGAAAGCACATATACAGGCCCGTCTGAAGTTTGCCAATGAACATCTGAATGATTCAGAGGAGAACTGATTGAAAGTGTTGTGGTTAGATGAGACCAAAATCGAGCTCTTTGGCAACAACTCAACTCGCTGTGTATGGAGGAGGAGGAATGCTGCCTATGACCCCAAGAACCGTCAAACATGGAGGTGGAAACATTATGCTTTGGGGGTGTTTTTCTGCTAAGTGGACAGGACAACTTCACCACATCAAAGGGACGATGGACGGGCCATGTACCGTCAAATCTTGGGTGAGAACCTCCTTCCCTCAGCCAGGGCATTGAAAATGGGTCGTGGATGGGTATTCCAGCTTGACAATGACCCAAAACACACAGTTATTTAGGCAGGTTATCTTGGTGTCCTTGGGCACAGGGACTATGGTGGTCTGCTTGAAACATGTTGGTATTACAGACTCAGTCAGGAACATGTTGAAAATGTTAGTGAAGAAACTTGCCAGTTGGTCAGCGCATGCTCTGAGTACACGTCCTGGTAATCCATCTGGCCCTGCGGCCTTGTGAATGTTGACCTGCTTAAAAATCTTACTCGCATCAGCTATGGAGAGCGTGATCACATGGTCATCCGAAACAGCTGATGCTCTCATGCATGCTTCAGTGTTGCTTGCCACGAAGCCAGCATAGAAGTGATTTAGCTCATCTGGTAGGCTTGTGTCACTGGGTAGCTCGCGGCTGTGCTTCCCTTTGTAGTCTGTAATAGTTTTCAAGCCCTGCCACATCCGACCAGCGTCAGAGCCGGTGTAATACGATTCAATCTTAGTCCTGTATTGACACTTTGCCTGTTTGATGGTTCGTCGGAGGGCATGGCGGGATTTGTTATAAGCGTTCGGGTTAGAGTCCCGCTACTTGAAAGCGGCAGCTCTACCCTTTAGCTCAGTGCGGATGTTACCTGTAATCCATGGCTTCTGGTTGGGGAATGTACGTACGGTCACTGTGAGGACAACGTCATCGATGCACTTATTGATGAAGCCAGTGACTGATGTGTTCTGCTCCTCAATGCTATCGGAAGAATCTCGGAACCAATATCCTTACCTCATGAAGCAGGTAGAGAGAATGCCAAGAGTGTGCAAAGCTGTCATCAAGGCAAACGGTAGCTACTTTGAAGAATCTCAAATCTCAAATATATTTTGATTTGTTTAACGTAGAAAATAGTAAAAAGAAATGCCCTGGAATGAGTATGTGTGTCCAAACGTTTGACTGGTACTGTATATACAAAGGTATGTGGACACCCCTTCAAATCAGTGGATTCGGCTATTTCAGCCACACCCGTTGCTGACCGGTGTATAAAATTGAGCACACCGCCATGCAATCTCCATAGACAAACATTGGCAGTAGAATGGCCTTACTGAAGAGCTCAGTGACTTTCAACGTGGCACCTTCATAGGATGCCACCTTTCCAACAAGTCAGTTCATCAAATGTATGCCCTACTAGAGCTGCCCCGGTCAACTGTAAGTGCTGTGGAAACGTCTAGGATCAACAAAGGCTCAGCCGCGAAGTGGTAGGCCACACAAGCTCAAAGAACGGGACCGCCGAGTGCTGAAGCACAGCGCATAAAAATCTGCTGTCCTCGGTTGCAACACTCACTACCAAGTTCCAAACTGCTTCTGAAAGCAACGTCAGCACAAGAACTGCCTAAGAACACAAGCCTAAGATCACCATGTGCAATGCCAAGCGTTGGCTGGGGTGGTGTTTTGCTCGCCGCCATTGGACTGGAGCACTGGAGCAGCGGAAACGCGTTCTCTGGAGTGACGAATCCCACTTCACCATCAGGCAGTCCGACGGACAAATCTGGGTTTGGCGGATGCCAGGAGAACGCAATCTGCCCCAATGCATAGTGCCAACTGTAAAGTTTGGTGGATGAGGAGTAATGGTCTGGGTCTGTTTTTCATGGTTCGGGCTAGGTCCCTTAGTTCCAGTGAAGGGAAATCTTAACACTACAGAATACAATGACATTCTAGACAATTCTGTGCTTCCAACTTTGTTGCAACAGTTTGGGGAAGGCCCTTTCCTGTTTCAGCATGACAATGCCCCTGTGCACAAAGTGAGGTCCATACAGAAATGATTTGTCGAGATCGGTGTGGAAGAACTTGACTGGCCTGCACAGAGCCCTGACCTCAACCACATTGAACAGCTTTGGGATGAATTGGAACGCCGACTGCGAGCCAGGCCTAATTGCCCAACATCAGTGCCTGACCTCCCTAATGCTCTTGTGGCTGAATGGACGCAAGTCCCTGCAGCAATGTTCCAACATTAAGTGGAAAGCCTTCCCAGAAGAGGAGGCTGTTATAGCAGCAAAGGGGGGACCAACTCCATATTAATGCCCATGATTTTGGAATGAGATGTTTGACGAGCAGGTGTCCACATACTTTTGGTCATATCGTGTATTTAGCACACGTTATCACAGGTGCAGCAAAATGCTTATGTTTCCAGCTCCAACAGTGCAGTATACCTATATTTTCCATTGATGAAGACATGACTGTGTCATGGTAAGGTATGCAAAATGGGTCAACTTTATCTCTTGAATGTTTGGCATTCAGGTCAAAAAATTAACTTTCTGAGCACTTCTACAAAGGGAAAATATGTATGGAAGGTTTTGATCAAATCAAAAGGGCTGCTGTCAAAAAGTGATTGAATTCAAATGGGTTTCAAGTTATGTCACATACAGAAGTACAGAGAAATGCCTTTCTTTCAAGCCTAATGGAAGACTCTAAATGGATCTGTGAACAGTTTGAAAAGTGACGTCTGTGTGTGACCACAGAGCTGTACTCTGCGCGCATTAGAGTTATGTAATCACTGGCCTCCACTTCCCTCTGCAGTGCCAGTGGTTCTTGACAACCATGTGTGGCTGAGGTAGATCTGAGTCCTGGTTTCGGCGTGTGGTTTTAAGTGGGATGACATCAGTTTCGAGGGTTGAGTGGTCGAGAGTCTGTGGTTTCATCCAAAAGCAGGGGTGTATGTGTCTCAATAACAGCTATGTCACTTTTGTGTGTGTGTGTGTGTGTAGCAGTCAGTCCATCCAAATGCCACAGGAGAGTAAAGGGGGTACTAAGAAGGAAGCTGGAGCTTTGTTTCCCTGTCGTTTCAGGCTGGGCAATGAAAATAGTTCCTCCTCTCTAACACACACACACTGCTCCCATTTTATTTGAGAGAGAGTGTGGATGCGTGTGAGGTAGCTGAATGAAGCCTAGACTGCATGTTTGGTTGCTAGGCAACAGTAGTGAGTTATTTTTAGAGAGTTGTACTGCCTAACATGACAGATGCTCTGTACAAACACACACTCACACACACACAGTGATATAGACCCAGTCGGTATTAGATAGAATGTCACAACCCTGCCCTCCTGTGGGGAAAACAACCTGTGCTTACCTAGGCTACCCCATTGGCTCACAGCAAAAACGTAACATTTTTCAAACGCTGTTTTCTTATCTGCTTGTTTTAGTCAATTACAAAACGACATTTAAGAAAAGTACAACCTGTCTAACGATTTACTTTTCAACATTGCCTGCTCACTAGCGTGCTCACTACTTAGAAAAACATAATATTGTAGCTACCAACCAGAACCGTAAGCTAGCCAAGACCAACAACACAAACGGACTATACAACTACAAGTAGTGAGTGGAGTTACAAATGGACTGTACTAAACAAGTTAAATGTCTTGCGTGTGATTTTAAATGTTTTTCACACACATAGCTACGTGTAGCCTACTTAGACACCGCATCGCCACATTTCACACTTTCCCACACCTAATAGCCTGAAGCCAAAGGCCTCTTCTCACAGGCTATATTTCCCTACGTGGGAGCATTGTGAACCGTAGGTCGGGATTTTGGACCTGGCTACATGTGCATTGAACAACACATCAGCTTTTTGGCATGTTTTGTTATTTCTGTATAACAAACAATGTACGGCGAAGTTGGCTCTTTAAATGGGGGTCAATAAGAAATAATGTTTGTTTTATCCAATTTGTGGACGTGGCTTTCAACTCTGAGTATAGGGAGGAAGGGGTAGCCTAGACTAGGGCTAGTAGAGGGATAGGGGGCTAGTAGAGGGCTAGAGGGAGAAATGGGGGCTAGTAGAGGTATGAATGGGGTGTCTTCCCCAGCTTGAGCCTGAAACCCAAACCACACACTATTAATAGACTGTGTTTTTACAGAGCATCATGGCTTGTGTGCTCCCCACTGTCTCTCACTTACACACACACACACACACACACACACACACACACACACACACACACACACACACTCTCATTCTTCAGAGGCCAGCTGGGGAGTCACTCCTTGTGCCTACCAACCTTTTTTGGGCACGTGCCTGTCGTGCCGAGTGTGTATTTGTGTTTGTGCGCGATTTAGGGCTGGTCGATATGGCCAAATTTAATATCCCGGTTTATTTTTGATATTTGTTATTTCTAAATAAGTTTTGTTGCACAATTTAAAGGTCAATAGACTGCATTTTCGAACAGTCAGCAATAATCTCATGAATTCAGGGCTTGTAAAATTATACCTAGGCTACATATAGGCCTTCCACAACCATAATACCCACTAGTAATTTAATCCAAATAGTTTAACCTGCTTTTTTGCAATTACTAATCTGGCTTTCAAGTCTCGATGAAAATGCATTTTTTGTTCAATTTTTTACCAAAACCATCCACTAATAATGACCAACTTCTTGTAGCAGGCATTATAGAAAATTAACATAGATCTCATGAACAATCTCAAGAACAAGCCCATGTGCTAGTAGAGTAGCCAACTAATCTTTATTTCAAGTCTAGCCAACTTGGATCTATTTGCTAGCAAACAAGGCAAAACAGTTGAACTGTTATGAGCACACCCTCCTGTCCGTCTCCAACTAAACTTTGAACAGCACGCTAGCCTGTCCACTTTGTTTAGATGTTGAAATCAATAAATGCGTATTTTTATGTTCATTGCAAATTTATAAAACACAGACGAGAAAGCTAGCACATAAGTCTATGGCTAAAATGCTGCTGGCCATACTTTGCACTGCACTGCCACGTTCGACAAACTGAGAATACATTTTCCAGAATCAATGTTCATTGATACTCCAGTTCTAGTAGGGTCTGCTCTGTGCTAATATTCTAATCTATTACAGTAAAATAATATCTCAATATGATCGATTCTGTTGGACCAAATGCAAATAGCGAGTTGAAACGGCTTTTCAGAGAAGAAGAAGTGATATTTTATCTTTGTCAGTGGCAGGGGAAGTGGCTTGGTGTGTGAATGGGAAGGTGCACACAGCACAGCACAGGACGAGCGAATGAGATGAGTCAAAAAATACATAAATGCTCCATGAAAAACTCTTTTTTTTCCCCCTTGCGATACAGGCATTTGGAATTTCACGCTGAAACATAAATTAGATTTTGATTAGATTTAATCAAATTAATTTGATACAGTGCCTTCAGAAAGTATTCATACCCCATTACTTATTACACATTTTGTGTTACAGCCTGAATTTAAAATGGATTAAATTGATTTTTTCTCTCACCCATCTATACACAATACCCCATAATGACAAAGTGAAAACATGTATTTACAAAATTTATAAAAAATGAAATGCAGAAATATCTTAAGTATGCGCACCCCTGAGTCAATACTTTGTAGAAGGACCTTTGGCAGTGATTACAGCTGTGAGTCTTTCTGAGTAAGTCTGTAAGAGCTTTCAAATAAAATCAAATTGTATTTGTCACATGCGCCGAATCCACAGGTGTAGATCTTACCGTGAAATGCTTACTTACAAGCCCTTAACCAACAATGCAGTTTTAAGAAAAATAAGTGTTAACAAAAAAATGTAAATAACAAATAATTAAAGAGCAGCAGTAAAATAACAGTAGCGAGGCTATATATAGGGGGTACCGGTACAGAGTCAATGTGCGGGGGCACAGGTTAGTTGAGGTAATATGTACAGTACCAGTCAAAAGTTTGGGGACACCTACTCATTCCAGGGTTTTTATTTATTTGTACTATTTTCAACATTGTAGAATAATAGTGAATACATCAAAACTATGACATTACACATATGGAATCATGTAGTAACCAAAAAAGTGTTAAACAACTCAAAATATATTTTATATTTGAGATTCTTCAAATAGCCACCCTTTGCCTTGACAGCTTTGCACACTCTTGGCATTCTCTCAACCAGCTTCATGAGGTAGTCACCTGGAATGCATTTCAATTAACAGGTGTGCCTTCTTAAAAGTTCATTTCTGGAATGTATTTATTTTAATGCGTTTGAGCCAATCAGTTGTGTTGTTACAAGGTAGGGGGGTATACAGAAGATAGCCCTATTTGGTAAAAGACCAAGTCCATATTATGGCAAGAACAGCTCAAATAAGCAAAGCGAAACGACAGTCCATCATTACTTTAAGACATGAAGGTCAGTCAATACGGAACATTTCAATAACTTTTAAAGTTTCTTCAAGTGCTGTCGCAAAAACTATCAAGTGCTATGATGAAACTGGCTCTCGTGAGGACCGCCACAGGAATGGAAGACCCAGAGTTACCTCTGCTGCAGAGGATAAGTTCATTAGTTACCAGCCTCAGAAATGTTGCACCTCAAATAAATGCTTCACAGAGTTCAAGTAACAGACACATCTCAACATCAACTGTTCAGAGGGTACTGTGTGAATCAGGCCTTCATGGTCGAATTGCTGCAAAGAAACCACTACTCCAATAAGAAGAAGAGACCTGCTTGGGCCAAGAAACAAGCGCAATGGACATTAGACCAGTAGAAATCTGTCCTTTGGTCTGGAGTCCAATTTGGAGATTTTTGGTTCCAACCACTGTGTCTTTGTGAGATGCGGTGTAGGTGAACGGATGATCTCCGCATGTGTATTTCCCACCGTAAAGCATGAAGGAGGAGGTGTTATGGTGTGGCGTGCTTTTTGCTGGTGACACTGTCTGTGATTTATTTAGAATTCAAGGCACACTTAACAAGCATGGCTACCACAGCATTCTACAGTGATACGCCATCCCATCTGGTTTGGGCTTAGTGGGACTGTCATTTGTTTTTCAACAGGACAATGACCCAACACACCTCCAGGCTGTGTAAGGGCTATTTTACCAATAAGGAGAGTGATGGAGTGGTGCATCAGATGACCTGGCCTCCACAATCCCCCGACCTCAACCAAATTGAGATGGTTTGGGATGAGTCGGACCACAGAGTGATGGAAAAGCATCCAACAAGTGCTCAGCATATGTGGGAACTCCTTCAAGACTGTTGGAAAAGCATTCCAGGTGAAGCTGGTTGAATGCCAAGAGTGTGCAAAGCTGTCATCAAGGCAAAGGGTGGCTATTTGAAGAATCTCAAATATAAAATATCTTTTGATTTTAAGTTTTTTGTTTACTACATGATTCCATATGTGTCATTTCATAGTTTTGATCTCTTCACTATTATTCTACAATGTAATGTTCGAATGGTAGTGTACATGTAGGTAGAGTTAAAGTGTCTACGCGTAGATAATAAACAGAGTAGCAGCAGCATATAAGAGCTGTTCAGGAGTCATTGATACAATCCACACCTGGATTGTGCAACATTTGTCCATTTATTATTTTCAACATTTCTTCAAGCTCTGTCCAATTTGTTTGTTGATCATTGCTAGACAAACATTTTCCTCTAGGATTCTGTGCTTAGCTCTATTTCATAAATTTGTATCCAAACATCTCCCTAGTCCTTGCCCATGAGATGCATACCCATAACATGATGCAGCCACCATCATGCTTGAAAATGTGAAGAGTGGTAAACATAAAGCTTTGTATTCATGACACCAATGTGTCGGAGGAAACACTGTACAACTGGTGACCGAAGTCAGCGTGCATGCACCCGGCCCGCCACAAGGAGTCGCTAGAGCGCGATGGGACAAGGACATCCCTGCCGGCCAAACCCTCCCCTAACCCGGACGACACTGGGCCAATTGTGCGCCGCCTCAAGGGTCTCCCGGTCGCGGCCGGCTGCATGGGATCGAACCCGTGTCTGTAGTGACGCCTCAAGCTCTGCGAATCAGTGCCTTAGACCGCTGTGCCACTCTGGAGGCCTGCTTACTTCGATTTTGACCCTGATTTAAGATAAGCATCATGACTATTGCATAATCTGCCTTCTGCCTACTGCCATAATAATCAGTTTAATATCAAATTATTACTCTGCATGTAAACATTGGATCAACAACATTGACTTACTCAGTTTTCTCCTATCACAGCCATTCAACTCTGTAACTGTTTTTAAGTCACCATTGGCCTCATGGTGAAATCATGAATATTGAAAATATACTATTTTTGATTTGTCACATTTTTCAATATATTATTGAACATAATATACTCCATGGGCATATCAGAGTTCCAGAGTGGGATCTTTCTTTCTAGAGGACCCTTCTACGGATTGATTACATTTAGTCAAAATCCCCAAAAGTATGATGATTTTTTATCCTGATTTCGTGAGGAATCACCCGGATACAAAAAGTAGTGCACATTTGATGAACCGCGAGGGCACAAAGAAACACAATTTAAATAGAAGACTGATGAGAAGCCCCAAAACAAACTTGTAATACAGGGCTCTAGACAAGGCTTGGGTGATATACTGGGGTATTTGGAAATAGCCACAGGATGATTTTTCAATACCGTCAAAATAATTTATTTGAAGGTAATCAATACGTTTTAATAGTTGTAGCTACTTTTTAAAACTGCAATATGTAACTTTTTGGGCGACCTGACCAAATTCACATAGAAATGTGAGCTATAGATCTGTAATTCTCATTGAAAGCAAGTCTAAGAAGTGGTAGATCTGTTCTAAGTGCGCCATTTATCTGCTTCTCGTTCTTAATTGTCGTTTTTGCGTCTTTTACTTTCGGTTTTGTACACCAGCTGAAAATACAGTCTTTTTGGTTATTGAAAATATATTTTGCAGCGGTTTAGAT
The DNA here is from genome assembly GCF_020615455.1 of Coregonus clupeaformis. NCBI lineage: Eukaryota > Metazoa > Chordata > Actinopteri > Salmoniformes > Salmonidae > Coregonus > Coregonus clupeaformis. Next base: position 28,075,290 of record NC_059222.1, read on the forward strand.
GGTACAATGATTCATTCTCTACGCTATGCATTGCTTGTTTTGTCACAGAAACTGTAATTAGGTGAACTATTAGAATCTTAGCAACCAGGAAATGGTGGAGCGATTTCTGCATATTGCATCTTTAAGTAAATACCTGTAGTCAACTTGTGCAATACGTTCGGAGATAAAGCAGATTGCGTTCATTTCACATTATTTTACATTATGAATCTTACTGTAGTTCCCCAGAACAGTTGAGCCAGTCATGTGTTTGTTTGTGAATAGCAAGCTGGTGACTCCAGCTGTGTAAGTGGCTGAAATAATTAGTAGACGGGGCATCATATTAGAAAACGACCGATATTGATTTTTTTTTAGGGCCAATAGCGATTTTTGGGGGTCATGGAGGCCGATGGCCGATATTCAATATCATCACATTTTACAATTTTGATGACAACATGTCCCAGAGAGGGCCATGTATACATTAACGTATCAATTTTAAAATCAAACATTAAATATGACTTTGTTTTTACCAACATAACTACATAACAACATAATGGTAATAATTGTGTTTGAATGGTTAATCTCTTGATAAACTGGGTAAATTAAAATGGCATAGGCCTACTCACAATACAGGTGAAGGCGTATTCAATAGGAGTGTGTGCATGCATTGAGTTATTGAGCTTGTTTTGGCTGATCAGTGGAGTGTATGGCGCTACAGATGAAGGCACTGTACCTATCCCGCCTCCCTCCTGCTGTGTACCAGAGTCCTAGCTAGCGAGCACAGTGTCCTTTTCTCCTGCTGCCGAACACCTGCCTTCGGCGTTGTTAACAGAACTGCGGAAAAACAGTGCCCGAAAGGCGGGGTCGTCCTAGCTAGCTAGCTACCTTTTGTCGTCTCCACCTCTTTTTCTGTCAGGTTTATTGGCAGTTGGCATCCAATGTTATGGTGCATTACCGCCACCTACTGTACTGGAGTGCCCCCGCCTCCCACCTGTGTACAGCAGTCCTAGCTTAATAATGGACCAATAGAAGTATAAAGAGGGGTTCCTGCAGGTGCAGGAATGTCCACATGCAGGAATGCTCCGAATTGCAGGCCACAATTGCACCCTTCTCAAGCAGAGCATGCAGGACCAATAGTGTGTGATTTCGGCCCGCAATTCGGGTAGTTCCTGCGTGTGGGTATTCCTGCTAGCACCCAGTGTTCGCTAATGCCTGCCGAACACCTGCCCTGGCCTTCGTTAACAGAACTGCGGGAAAACAGTGCACGGCGGGTGGGGGCAAAGTACACTGTCTACAGGTGTGCTAGGTAGCTAGCTATCTTGCCTCCCGCCTGCTGTGTACCGCCGGAGTCCTAGCACAGCGTGTACACATGCTGCTCCAGAGACAGTGCTCTTCTTCCTTCAGACAATCATGTGTCAAAACTTTGTTAATTTCCACGTCCCTTGTTCACATTCGCTTGTAAATGTCCAAACTCACCAAAAATTACATTCGGTAGCTACTACCTATACTTGTATAACTTTGAGCTGGTTTGCCTGTCTTTGCAATTACAGTGGGGAAAAAAATGTATTTAGTCAGCCACCAATTGTGCAAGTTCTCCCACTTAAAAAAGATGAGAGAGGCCTGTAATTTTCATCATAGGTACACGTCAACTATGACAGACAAATTGAGGGAAAAAATCCAGAAACTCACATTGTAGGATTTTTAATGAATTTATTTGCAAATTATGGTGGAAAATAAGTATTTGGTCACCTACAAACAAGCAAGATTTCTGGCTCTCACAGACCTATAACTTCTTCTTTAAGAGGCTCCTCTGTCCTCCACTCGTTACCTGTATTAATGGCACCTGTTTGAAGTTGTTATCAGTATAAAAGACACCTGTCCACAACCTCAAACAGTCACACTCCAAACTCCACTATGGCCAAGACCAAAAGAGCTGTCAAAGGACACCAGAAACAAATTTGTAGACCTGCACCAGGCTGGGAAGACTGAATCTGCAATAGGTAAGCAGCTTGGTTTGAAGAAATCAACTGTGGGAGCAATTATTAGGAAATGGAAGACATACAAGACCACTGATAATCTCCCTCGATCTGGGGCTCCACGCAAGATCTCACCCCATGGGGTCAAAATGATCACAAGAACGGTGAGCAAAAATCCCAGAACCACACGGGGGACCTAGTGAATGACCTGCAGAGAGCTGGGACCAAAGTAACAAAGCCTACCATCAGTAACACACTACGCCGCCAGGGACTCAAATCCTGCAGTGCCAGACGTGTCCCCCTGCTTACGCCAGGCCCATCTGAAGTTTGCTAGAGTGCATTTGGATGATCCAGAAGAGGATTTGGAGAATGTCATATGGTCAGATGAAACCAAAATAGAACTTTTTGGTAAAAACTCAACTCGTCGTGTTTGGAGGACAAAGAATGCTGAGTTGCATCCAAAGAACACCATACCTACTGTGAAGCATGGGGGTGGAAACATCATGCTTTGGGGCTGTTTTTCTGCAAAGAGACCAGGACGACTGATCCGTGTAAAGGAAAGAATGAATGGGGCCATGTATCGTGAGATTTTGAGTGAAAACCTCCTTCCATCAGCAAGGGCATTGAAGATGAAACGTGGCTGGGTCTTTCAGCATGACAATGATCCCAAACACACCGCCCGGGCAACAAAGGAGTGGCTTCGTAAGAAGCATTTCAAGGTCCTGGAGTGGCCTAGCCAGTCTCCAGATCTCAACCCCATAGAAAATCTTTGGGGGGAGTTGAAAGTCCGTGTTGCCCAGCGACAGCCCCAAAACATCACTGCTCTAGAGGAGATCTGCATGGAGGAATGGGCCAAAATACCAGCAACAGTTTGTGAAAACCTTGTGAAGACTTACAGAAAACGTTTGACCTGTGTCATTGCCAACAAAGGGTATATAACAAAGTATTGAGAAACTTTTGTTATTGACCAAATACTTATTTTCCACCATAATTTGCAAATAAATTCATTAAAAATCCTACAATGTGATTTTCTGGAATTTCTTTTCTGATTTTGTCTGTCATAGTTGACATGTACCTATGATGAAAATTACAGGCCTCTTTCATCTTTTTTAAGTGGGAGAACATGCACAATGGGTGGCTGACTAAATACTTTTTTTCCCCACTGTAGTTTAATTTTGTTTGCGTTAGTTAGCGTATATTTCTAGCAGCCTCTGTAGAAATATTGCTCATTTTGTTAGCATTCTGTTAATAGACGCCCAATGGACTTTTTCTGTGTTTTTAGCGCATTGTCTACTAAGAAGTAATACCGTAAATACTGTTATTGTTAGCGAGTTTGAACAGTTGTAGGGCCCTATAAAATCAGTTTTGTCTTTTGGTAAATTCAATTTTGCCTGTTTTATGTTTCCAGTTTTCTGAGTACAGGTTTTCACTCAGTTTTTTTAAAATAGAAAAACTACAGAAATGTGATGTTTTAAGTCCACAACAATGCGTAAAACATATCAGAAGACTACTCTTGAGGTCTGGGAACAATCAAACACATTTTTGGGGGAGTGTGTAGTTGCCCTTTAATTCAATTGTGCACCTTGCAGGAGAATGTTGTTTGGCTAGAGGTATTTTTGTACTGTACAATGTAGGCTACATGTAATGGCAGAATGCCCTGCAATTTTATACAAATTATCAGGATATCATTTTGCCAGGTAGGCCTACTTTGCAGTCGACATTTTAATTGGGAAGGTTTTTGGGAAAGCCATTCGAAATTGTTATTCAAATAGCGCATGATGACTGAATTGCGCATCGCAGAGATTCAACCAAGACTTCAAACTAAACTTTTTGAATAACTTGTCTTGCTGTTTGAATAAATAGTGATAATAATAATCAAAATGTGAACAAAAAACGAACATGACCAGCTAAAACAATTTCACTGGCACCCTAGCGACCACTAAAAAATGTGGGTTCGCACTGCCAAGTCAAAGGGTTGCAAATGTGAGTGTTTGATCGCAGTTTTGAGCCTGTAATACTGCAGCTTGTGAATTGCATTGCATTGCCTACTGGTGGTTAAAAGAGAGGTGTCAGGACCTCCTAAAGGTAACATTGGCATATTGAAGTATGACTGCGTTGATAATGTAGCTTAATGTATGTTTTCTCTCCTGTATCCCTCTAACTCTCCCCCCCTCATATCTGTCCTCCCCCTCTCTCTGTCAGCTGTGTGTAGGTATGGGGGCGTTCCTGGACAAGCCTAAGACAGAGAAGCACACGGCCCATGGTGAGGGCAATGGGCTGCACTACGGCCTGAGCTCCATGCAGGGCTGGCGTGTGGAGATGGAGGATGCCCACACCGCCATGGTGGGCCTGCCCCACGGCCTCACCGACTGGTCCTTCTTCGCCGTCTACGACGGGCATGCCGGCTCCCGCGTCGCCAACTACTGCTCCGGCCACCTACTGGAGCACATCCTATCAGGGGGGGCGGAATTCACCCCGGGGACGGGCTCAGTGGAGGGCGTTAAGGATGGGATCCGCGCGGGCTTCCTGAAGATCGACGAATACATGCGCAGCTTCTCGGACCTGCGGCAGGGGCTGGACCGCAGCGGCTCCACGGCGGTGGGCGTGCTGCTAAGCCCCTCCCACCTCTACTTCATAAACTGTGGCGACTCCCGGGCTGTGCTGAGCCGAGATGGACGAGTGGGATTCTCTACACAGGTACAATATAATACACTAGATTAGGGATGCAAATTTCGGTCCATTTTGCTGTCGACTAAACGACCCCCATTAACCAGTTAAAAATCGGTTACATTTGTTCCAAACAGTAAAATGACGTGACCAACAGGAAAGGCTATGCATGCGTACAAGGAACGAACATCTTTCATTAAAGGCCCAGTGCCGTCAAAAACGTGTTTTATACACGGTGTACAAAACATTAGGAATACCCGTTCTTTCCATTACATAGACTGACCAGGTGAATCCAGTTGAAAGCTATGATCCCCTGTTAAATCGACTTAAATCAAAATATTTAAGTGCCTTTGAGCAGGGTATGGTAGTATGTGCCAGGCGCACCGGGTTGAGTGTGTCAAGAACTGCACCGCTGCTGGGTTTTTCATGCTTAACAGTTTCCCGTGTGTATCAAGAATGGTCCACCACCCAAAGGACATCCAGCCAACTTGACACAACTGTGGGAAGCATTGGAGTCAACATGGGCCAGCATCCCTGTGGAACGCTTTCGACATCTTTTATAGTCCATGCCCCAACGAATTGAGGCTGTTCTGAGGGCCAAAGGGTATACAACTCAATATTAGGAAGGTGTTCCTAATGTATTGTACACTCAGTGTATACAGTTGAAGTCGGAAGTTTACATACACTTAGGTTGGAGTCATTAAAACTCGTTTTTCAACCACTCCATACATTTCTAGTTTTGGCAAGTCGGTTAGGACATCTACTTTGTGCATGACACAAGTCATTTTTCCAACAATTTTTTACAGACAGATTATTTCACTTATAATTCACTGTATAATGCTGTGACCCATGCACAATTCCAATGGGTCAGAAGTTTACATAAACTAAGTTGACTGTGCCTTTAAACAGCTTGGACAATTCCAGAAAATGATGTCATGGCTTTAGAAGCTTCTGATAGGCTAATTGACATAATTTGAGTCAATTGGAGGTGTACCTGTGGATGTATTTCCAGGCCTACCTTCAAACTCAGTGCCTCTTTGCTTGACGTCATGGGAAAACCAAAATAAATCAGCCAAGACCTCAGAAAAAAGAGATGAACGTACTTTGGTGCGAGAAGTGCAAATCAACCTTGTGAAGATGCTGGAGGAAACGGGTAAAGTATCTATATCCACAGTAAAACAAGTCCTATATCGACATAACCTGAAAGGCCGTTCAGCAAGGAAAAAGCCACTGCTCCAAAACCGCCATAAAAAAGCCAGACTACGGTTTGCAACTGCACATGGGGACAAAGATCGCACTTTTTGGAGAAATATCCTCTGTTCTGATGAAACACAAATAGAACTGTTTGGCCATAATGACCATCGTTATGTTTGGAGGAAAAGGGGGGGGCTTGCAAGCCGAAGAACACCATCCCAACCAAGGGTGGCAGCATCATGCTGTGGGGGTGCTTTGCTGCAGCAGGGCCTGGTGCACTTCACGAAATAGATGGCATCATGAGGAAGGAAAATTAGGTGGATATATTGAAGCAACATCTCAAGACATCAGTCAGGATGTTAAAGCTTGGTCGCAAATGGGTCTTCCAAATGGACAATGACCTCAAGCATACTACCAAAGTTGTGGCAAAATGGCTTGTGCGAGCAAGGAGGCCTACCAACCTGACTCAGTTACACGAGCACTGTCAGGAGGAATGGGCCAAAATTCACCCAACTTATTGTGGGAAGCTTTTGGAAGGCTACCCGAAACGTTTGACCCAAGTTCAACAATTTAAAGGCAATGCTACCAAATACTAATTGAGTGTATGTAAACTTCTGACCCACTGGGAATGTGATGAAAGAAATAAAAGCTGAAATAAATCATTCTATCTACTATGATTCTGACATTTCACATTCTTAAAATAAAGTGGTGATCCTAACTGACCTAAGACAGGGAATTTTTACTAGGATTAAATGTCGGGAATTGTGAAAAACTGAGTTTAAATGTATTTGGCTAAGGTTTATGTAAACTTCCGACTTCAACTGTATATTTCCACACTGAGGTTGGAATAATACTGTGAAATTGTTAAAATGAAAAAAAAAAAAAAAATGATGATAATGCCTTTTGAGTGTAAGAGCAGTTTTAAAAGACCGCCTGAAATTTCATACTGTTTTGATGGGATGGAGTTTTGGCCTGCCTGGTGACATCACCAGCCAGTAAATTAGTTAATAGACCGATAAGAGTTCCAGACCTCTTTGCCAATAACAGCTCATTTTCAGTTTTCCCCTCCCCACTCAGACCACTCCCACACAGTCCTAGCTAAATTCTTGCTTGAGAAATTGCTCATGGCTAATAAGATTATTTTTTAGTTGTTGTCAATTTTAATTGAAAACAATCACAGTACGGTACTTAATTCGGGAGCTTGGGACTATAAGGTTCTATTTGTATTTTTGTCAAAATATAGTTATTGACAATGACAAAACCTTGTTCTGTTCAATCAGGGCATACCACTAACTTTTTGGTCCACCAGCCACTGTGGCAGGCAGATAAAAAAAATCTACCAGCCACTGAGATTTTTTACCAGCCAAAATAGTATTTTTCCCACTACAATTACACCAAAACACAAAAAAAAAACAGAAGAGCATGCATTGTAATGTCTCTAAAACAATAAATGTATTACTAGTAAAAAGTAATGTGGTATATTGTTTAATTACATTTTTTGTGACCTGAGTCTTTTAACCAAAATATCACAGATGAGACAAACATTTTTACCTGCCCCTTTAAGTGTAGGAGGTTACCGTGGTAGCGCAACTTGTCATGTTTGTGCCTGTGGGATTGAGAAACTGACTAGTATCGGTGTTGCTTCTCTTCCCTAGCAATTGAAACGCAAACATAGAAAGACAACCCAGCGTGTGAAGCAAAAAAATTTATAGCCAAGAAACACAAGAACAAAGCCTCACTTCAGTAGACTTTAGTTTCAAGTAAATTAAACCAACTTGTATGCCTGTGCACAGCACTTTTAAAAATGAATATTTCACCCAGCTCTTGACATGCACACAGCCCCCAGCCAGGCAGTGTTGCAGCGAGAGGTGGAATAGGCTATATAGGATTCGGAGTTCTTTGACTTTGTGCGATTTAATTTACCGGCTATGAAACTAAACGGCAGAAATAATTTGAAAAAGCTAATGCAACATTTATTTTACTATAAATGTGATCATACTTGACTACTTTTATTCAGAAATGTGAGTGAAATGCTCGCACTGTGGAGCCCTGACCACCCTCCAACGTGGCTGGTGAAATAGACATCTTACCTGCCAATGCATGTGGCGGGTGTTAATTAAGTGATAATGCCCGAGAAGCTGGTGTTTGTTGGATATATTGGCACGGGTGTTGTTAGGCCTGAGACAAAGTCGAGGGCCGACAAACTGTGCCAATATATCCAACAAACACCGGTTTCGAGGGCATTATCGCTTTTATACAACGGGTTACCAACATATTCAAATAATGATTGACATATTTTCATTAAAAATGTTGTTTTGAGTAATTTATTCGTACTATTTCATCCTTCCACAAGATATAGTCCAGACACAAATCTAGGGTTGCTATGGACACGACCCAGTCGTTCGTTCTAAATGTTCCATTGCCATACTGGCTGGCAACGTTCTTATGCCTTGCTTGCTAGCTAGCCAACTACGGCTAATTTACAGTTACGTCAAAAAGTTCAGCCAGAATAACAGCCAGCAAAGTTTTGCATTTGTTTAAGCTGTTTTCTAGTGACATTTATTTGGATACATCCATAACAATCAGCTTATGATGCACGACTTTGCCTAGCAGAGAAAATGTGCTCTGTTGTCAGGACGCTGTTCAGACAAAAGAAAGGCAATCCATGACATTCATTTGAGCTGATTTTAATAAATGAAACCATACATTCTCTTTTGTTATCCACCACAGCTGACATCGCTATAGCTACTTATTGTATGTCACATTAATCTGTACATTCCCCTGGATGGTGCATTGGTTGAAATTTCTGTCAGAGTCTGTGCTACAACTTCTGCTGCCTTGCTTCAGCCTTTTGGGTGTTGGTGATGCAGTGTTCTATTTGTTTTCGGCCAGGATGTTGCTCTAGCGTTTTCTGTCTGTCAGTGAGGGACGCCGGTAGCTATGGAGCGAACCTTCGCACCGATGCCCACTCACTGACATCATCTCCCTCACTTCTAAACCAGCATTGACCAGTTTCTGGACTGTCGTGGTTCTGATGATTTGTGTGATTTCTCCAGTGATGCCACCGGGCATAGTGGGTTTCCTGGCTGCTCGAACATGAATCCCCTCTTGGGCTCCCTGCCCCTCTCCCTTGGGTCCAGATGATTCTTTGTGGCCTTGTTATATGCGAGAGTGCCCTATCTGAGAGGGAGAATGCGTTGTAATAATATTGTTTTCCAGTAGCCTAATTACGAGAGCAACTTAGAAATTACACAAACAGGCTATGAACAACATACCTTAGACCGCTCTCGTCTGTTTTTACGAGAAATGAGTTGCGCTTTAGTTGTCTGTTCCCCTCTTTTCTTCTTCGACCCAGATGTAACTGGAGGTCGAACCACACTTTCTGGACCAGACCCCTTGGTGTACCGGGATTCAGAGCCTGGGAGTTTTGGAGCTGGGCCATGTCCTTATTGGTGATGGGAGGGTGGCTGTTTGTGATATATTTTCCTTGCCTTCTTAGCTGTTTGATGTTCCACAGAAATACATGATTCGAGGTGGTAAATGCAGTGTCCTTCATAAGGCACCAGCTGCGACCGATGGGTGGGTCATTTAGAAACCGGTTGAGCCCACTCCGGACTGCCAGGTAGCTACTTATGCTGTACTGCTCCCCCTTCCCATTTCGTACATTTCCATAAAACTGTCGGAGAATGATGTTAAACACTTCCTTAGTGACGGTTTTGAAGTCAACAACTTTTTTCTTCTCTGCTAGCCAGCCCTCAGCACCGCACAGCCCAGTTTGTATTCTTAACTGTGTTTTTTTCGTTGAGGCTTTTCTCTAGGTCATTCACTGCAGTATCCCCCAAATCTGCATGCCTGGGTATTATTGCCATCTCTTTTTCCCATTCATCCGTAGTCATGCCGCCGAAAAGATCAAAATAAATGTTCCACTCATCCTCGCAACAAAGTATCGATTTAGCCAGTCAACTGAAAAAAAACTTATGTTGCTAAGACAACCAGCTCAATTTGCTGTCTGTCTCGTTCGGACACATTCACTTTATATGGGACGGTGGAGATCGCAATTCAATATTGAAAAGGTCAGAGAGACCGACAGCAAGGTTTATACAAATCTCTGCTGTTGAAAACCAAATGCTAGTCTAAAAGAAATGGAGATAATGTCTAGATGCTTTTTATAATGGATCAAGTTTATACATTTCCTGGAAGGGTTGATGCGCAGTCAGATGGAACAGAGTAAATAGGAATTTTAACGTCATAGATTTAGCCGGTGGTAACTTGTGAAGTAGTCACCAGCTGGAATGCAGTTTTAATCAGCATTCAGGATTAGACCCACCTGTTGTATAAACAACCTATATAGTACTCTAAATATCCCAATTCATGTTAAATTCTAAAGAATACAAGATACAAATTGCTGACTTCATTCGAACAAATGGGGGTTCTAAACTGTAAAGCCAGTTATCTCAGGATAATCTTTTTGTAGATAGAACCTTATGGTCCCAAACTCTCATTATCCAGAAATGATTTTGAATATGAGGTTAAAACGGCTGCATTGGACCTTTTTTATTATTTAAACATTTCTTGAAGCTCTGTCAAATTGGTTGTTGATCATTGCTAGACCATTTTCATTTCTTGCAATAGATTTACAAGCAGATTTAAGTCAACTGTAACTCGGCCACTCAGGAACATTCACTGTGTTCTTGGTAAACAACTCCAGTGTAGATTTGGTCTTGTGTTTTAGGTTATTATCGTGCAGAAAGGTGAATTCATCTCCCAGTGTCCAGTGGAAAGCAGACTGAACCAGGTTTTCCTCTAGGATTTTGCCAGTGCTTAGCTCCATTCCGTTTCTTTTTTATCCAGAAAAACTGCCCAGTCCTTAAAAATTACAAGCATACCCAAAACATGATGCAGCCACCACTATGCTTGAAAATATGGGGAGTTATACTCAGTAATGTGTTGTATTGGATTTGTGTTCTTTACAAAAATGTAATTGCTTTGCCACACTTTGCAGTAATACTTTAGTGCCTTGTTGCAAACAGGATGGATGTTTGGCACATTTTTATTCTGTACAGGCTTCCTTCTTTTCACTCTGTCAATTAGGTTAATATTGTGGAGTAACTACAATGTTGTTGATCCATCCTCAGTCTTCTCCTATCACAGCCATTAAACTCAAACTATTTTAAAGTCACCAAATCCCTGAGCAGTTTCCTTCCTATCCGACAACTGAGTTAGGAAGGACACCTGTATCTTTGTAGTGACCGGGTGTATTGATACACCATCCAAAGTGTAATTAATAACTTCACCATGCTCAAAGGAATATTCAATGTCTGCTTTTAATATATATATATATTTTTTTTAAATCTACCAATAGGTGCCCTTCGAGGCATTGGAAAACCTCCCTGGTCTTTGTGGTTTGAAATTCACTGCTCGACTGAGGGACCTTTACAGATAAATGTGTGTGTGTGGGGTACAGAGACGATGCAGTCATGTTAAACACTATTATTAACCCCCAAGACCGGTGCGTCAATCTAAGTTACATAACCAAAAAATCCCCATTGAAATCAGTTAGTTAAAGTTTTTTTTTGTTGTGTTGGGTGCATCTCAATCCGCAGGTGTCGCACTTCCGCATCTGCGGTGAAAGGTGGCAGAGCTAGAGCGGTGTTTGTCAGACCATGAGACATCTGAAAATCGGCCTTCTTACGAAAACGTTTGTAGCGTCCTACAAACCACTCAAAGAAAGGGGAGCCTCTCACGAGCACGTCAGTGTTCTCCGTTTTGCTCTTCGACCACCACAAGTGTCACGGGACTCATCTGAAAGTAACCGGTACCGGTTTAAAAAACAAATGGCGTATGAAGGTAGTTTTGTGCCTACCCAAAAAAAGGGGTTAAATGTGTAAAAAATATACAGTGGGGAGAACAAGTATTTGATACACTGCCGATTTTGCAGGTTTTCCTACTTACAAAGCATGTAGAGGTCTGTAATTTTTATCATAGGTACACTTCAACTGTGAGAGACGGAATCTAAAACAAAAATCCAGAAAATCACATTGTATGATTTTTAAGTAATTCATTTGCATTTTATTGCATGACATAAGTATTTGATCACCTACCAACCAGTAAGAATTCCGGCTCTCACAGACCTGTTAGTTTTTCTTTAAGAAGCCGTCCTGTTCTCCACTCATTACCTGTATTAACTGCACCTGTTTGAACTCGTTACCTGTATAAAAGACACCTGTCCACACACTCAATCAAACAGACTCCAACCTCTCCACAATGGCCAAGACCAGAGAGCTGTGTAAGGACATCAGGGATAAAATTGTAGACCTGCACAAGGCTGGGATGGGCTACAGGACAATAGGCAAGCAGCTTGGTGAGAAGGCAACAACTGTTGGCGCAATTATTAGAAAATGGAAGAAGTTCAAGATGACGGTCAATCACCCTCGGTCTGGGGCTCCATGCAAGATCTCACCTCGTGGGGCATCAATGATCATGAGGAAGGTGAGGGATCAGCCCAGAACTACACGGCAGGACCTGGTCAATGACCTGAAGAGAGCTGGGACCACAGTCTCAAAGAAAACCATTAGTAACACACTGCGCCGTCATGGATTAAAATCCTGCAGCGCATGCAAGGTCCCCCTGCTCAAGCCAGCGCATGTCCAGGCCCATCTGAAGTTTGCCAATGACCATCTGGATGATCCAGAGGAGGAATGGGAGAAGGTCATGTGGTCTGATGAGACAAAAATAGAGCTTTTTGGTCTAAACTCCACTCGCCGTGTTTGGAGGAAGAAGGATGAGTACAACTCCAAGAACCATGAGTACAACCCCATGGTCTCCCGAGTGGCGCAGTGGTCTAAGGCACTGCATCGCAGTGCTAGCTGTGCCACTAGAGATCCTGGTTCGAATCCAGACTCTGTCGTAGCGGGCTGCGACCGGGAGACCCATGGGGATGGGGCCATGTATTGCGAGATACTCTTCCCTCAGTAAGAGCATTGAAGATGGGTCGTGGCTGGGTCTTCCAGCATGACAACGACCCGAAACACACAGCCAGGGTAACTAAGGAGTGGCTCCGTAAGAAGCATCTCAAGGTCCTGGAGTGGCCTAGCCAGTCTCCAGACCTGAACCCAATAGAAAATCTTTGGAGGGAGCTGGAAGTCCGAATTGCCCAGCAACAGCCCCGAAACCTGAAGGATCTGGAGAAGGTCTGTATGGAGGAGTGGGCCAAACTCCCTGCTGCAGTGTGTGCAAACCTGGTCAAGACCTACAGGAAGCGTATGATCTCTATAATAGCAAACACAGGTTTCTGTACCAAATATTAAATTCTGCTTTTCTGATGTATCAAATACTTATGTCATGCAATAAAATGCAAATTAATTACTTAAAAATCATACAATGTGATTTTTCTGGATTTTTGTTTTAGATTCCGTCTCTCACAGTTGGAAGTGTACCTATGATAAAAATTACAGACCTCTACATGCTTTGTAAGTAGGAAAACCTGCAAAATCGGCAGTGTATCAAATACTTGTTCTCCCCACTGTATATGTATTTCCTGAGTCTTTAAAAAATATCTCCTAGATTTAGGACAGACAATCTTGTTTCCATGATAAATGTTTTGACTGTCGTGTTTGCTATTTATGAATGTGTTATTCAATGCGTTTCTATGGCCGTTAGTATTTTATGAAATAATTGTTGTATATATTTTTTTAAGACCTAAAGGGGTCCTAAAATTCAAAATCATATAGCAAAATGATCCATAGTGTGACCCCCCCCCCTAGATTAGGTTACTTTGAAGTAATGTAAAACATACCTCATATATGGTCAAATGTCCAGTTTTCCAGAAAATAAGTATAGTGCATTTGGAAAGTATTCAGACCCCTTGACTTTTTCCAAATGTTGTTACATTAGAGCCTTATTCTAAAATGGATTTTAAAAATATACAGTGAGGGGGAAAAAAGTATTTGATCCCCTGCTGATTTTGTACTTTTGCCCACTGACAAAGAAATTATCAGTCTAATTTTAATGGTAGGTTTATTTGAACAGTGAGAGACAGAATAACAACAAAAAAATCAAGAAAAAAGCATGTCAAAAATGTTATAAATTGATTTGCATATTAATGAGGGAAATAAGTATTTGACCCCCTCTCAATCAGAAAGATTTCTGGCTCCCAGGTGTCTTTTATACAGGTAACGAGCTGAGATTAGGAGCACTCCTAATCTCATCTTGTTACCTGTATAAAAGACACCTGTCCACAGAAGCAATCAATCAATCAGATTCCAAACTCTCCACCATGGCCAAGACCAAAGAGCTCTCCAAGGATGTCAGGGACAAGATTGTAGACCTACACAAGGCTGGAATGGGCTACAAGACCATCGCCAAGCAGCTTGGTGAGAAGGTGACAACAGTTGGTGCGATAATTCGCAAATGGAAGAAACACAAAATAACTGTCATTCTCCCTCGGCCTGGGGCTCCATGCAAGATCTCACCTCGTGGAGTTGCAATGATCATGAGAACGGTGAGGAATCAGCCCAGAACTACACGGGAGGATCTTGTCAATGATCTCAAGGCAGCTGGGACCATAGTCACCAAGAAAACAATTGGTAACACACTACGCCGTGCAGGACTGAAATCTTGCAGCGCCCGCAAGGTCCCCCTGCTCAAGAAAGCACATATACAGGGCCATCTGAAGTTTGCCAGTGAACATCTGAATGATTCAGAGGAGAACTGGGTGAAAGTGTTGTGGTCAGATGAGACCAAAATCGAGCTCTTTGGCATCAACTCAACTCGCCGTGTTTGGAGGAGGAGGAATGCTGCCTATGACCCCAAGAACACTATCCCCACCGTCAAAAATGAAGGTGGAAACATTATGCTTTGGGGGTGTTTTTCTACTAAGGGGACAGGACAACTTCACCGCATCAAAGGGACGATGGACGGGGCCATGTACCGTCAAATATTGGGTGAGAACCTCCTTCCCTCAGCCAGGGCATTGAAAATGGGTTGTGGATGGGTATTCCAGCATGACAATGACCCAAAACACACGGCCAAGGCAACAAAGAAGTGGCTCAAGAAGAAGCACATCAAGGTCCTGGAGTGGCCTAGCCAGTCTCCAGACCATAATCCCGTAGAAAATCTGTGGAGGGAGCTGAAGGTTTGAGTTGCCAAACGTCAGCCTTGAAACCCTAATGACTTGGAGAAGATCTGCAAAGAGGAGTGGAACAAAATCCCTCCTGAGATGTGTGCAAACCTGGTGGCCAACTACAAGAAACGTCTGACCTCTGTGATTGCCAACAAGGGTTTTGCCACCAAGTACTAAGTCATGTTTTGCAGAGGTGTCAAATACTTATTTCCCTCATTTAAAATGCAAATCAATTTATAACATTTTTGACATGCTTTTTTCTGGATGTTTTTGTTGTTATTCTGTCTCTTACTGTTCAAATAAACCTACCATTGAAAGTATAGACTGATCATGTCTTTGTCAGTGGGCAAACGTACAAAATCAAATACTTTTTTCCCTCACTGTATATAATCTCATCAATCTACACACAATACCCCATAATGAGAATGTTGTTTCTCATGGTCTGAGTCCTTTAGGTGCCTTTTGGCAAACTCCAAGCGGGCTGTCATGTGCCTTTTACTGAGGAGTGGCTTCCGTATGGCCACATAAAGGCCTGAGTGCTGCAGAGATTGCTGTTCTTCTGGAAGGTTCTCCCATCTCCACAGAGGAACTTTGGAGCTTTTTCAGAGTGACCATCGGGTTCTTGGTCACTTCCCTGACCAAGGCCCTTCTCCCCTGATTGCTCAGTTTGGCCGGGCGGCCTGCTGTAGGAAGAGTCGTGGTGGTTCCAAACTTATTCCATTTAAGAATGATGGATGCCTCTGT
The DNA here is from genome assembly GCF_020615455.1 of Coregonus clupeaformis. Lineage (NCBI taxonomy): Eukaryota > Metazoa > Chordata > Actinopteri > Salmoniformes > Salmonidae > Coregonus > Coregonus clupeaformis. The sequence continues at coordinate 28,090,968 of NC_059222.1, forward strand.
GTTCTTGGGGACCTTCAATGCTGCATAAATGTTTTGGTACCCTTCCCCAGATCTGTGCCTCGACACAATCCTGTCTCTGCGCTCTATGGACAGTTCCTTCGACCTCATGGCTTGGTTTTTGCTCTGACATGCACTGTCAACTGTGGGACCTTTTATATAGACAGGTGTGTGCCTTTCCAAATCATGTCCAATCAGTTGAATTTACCACTGGTGGACTCCAATCAAGTTGTAGAAACATCTCAAGGATGATCAATGGAAACAGGATGCACCTGAGCTCAATTTCGAGTCTCATAGCAAAGGGTCTGAATACTTACGTAAATAAGGTATTTATGTTTTTTAAAAATTATACATTTAAAAAAACAATCTAAAAACCTGTTTTCGCTTCGTCATTATGGGGCATTGTGTGTAGATTGAGGGGAATTTTTTATATTTAATACATTTTAGAGTAAGGCTGTAACGTAAAATGTGGAATAAGTCAAGGGGTCTGAATACTTTCCGAATGCACTCCAGTCTCAAATCTCTTGAAGACTGAAACAGGTTTCCCTCAAGAATTTCCCTGTATTTAGCGCCATCCATCATTCCTTCAATTCTGACCAGTTTCCCAGTCCCTGCCGATGGAAAAACATCCCCACAGCATGATGCTGCCACCACCATGCTTGGATGGTGTTCTCGGGGTGATGAGAGGTGTTGGGTTTGCGCCAGACATTTTACTTGATGGCCAAAAAGCTCAATTTTAGTCTCGTCTGACCAGAGTACCTTCTTCCATATGTTTGGGGAGTCTCCCACATGCCTTTTGGCGAACACCAAACATGTTTGCTTATTTTTGTCTTTAAGCGATGGCTTTTTTTCTGGCCACTCTTCCGTAAAGCCCAGCTCTGTGGAGTGTACGGCTTAAAGTGGTCCTATGGACAGATACTCCAGTCTCCGCTGTGGAGCTTTGCAGCTCCTTCAGGGTTATCTTTGGTCTCTTTGTTGCCTCTCTGATTAATGCCCTCCTTGCCTGGTCTGTGAGTTTTGGTGGGCGGCCCTCTCTTGGCAGGTTTGTTGTGGTGCCATATTCTTTCCATTTTTAAATAATGGATTTAATGGTGCTCTGTGGAATGTTTTTTATAACCCAACACTGATCTGTACATGGTGCCGCTTGCTTGGTGGTGCCCCTTGCTTAGTGGTGTTGCAGACTCTGGGGCCTTTCAGAACAGGTGTGTGTGTATATATACTGAGATAATGTGACAGATCATGTGACACTTAGATTGCACACAGGTGGAATCTTGATGATTATGGCTTACAGCTCATGAAAACCCCAAATGCAGTGTCTCAGAAAATTAGAATATGACATAAGACCAGTGAAAAAAGGAAATGTAATACAGACATGGCCTTGGCCTTCTGAAAAGTATGTTCTTGTACATGCAGTCAGTACTTGGTTGGGGCTCCTTTTGCATGAATCACTGCATCTATGCGGCGTGGCATGGAGTCGGATCAGCCTGTGGCACTGCTGAGGTGTTATGGAAGCCCAGGTTGCTTCAAAATACGGCCTTCAGCTCGTCTGCATTGTTGGGTCTCGTGTCTCTCATCTTCCTCTTGACAATACCCCCATAAATTCTCTATGGGGTTCAGATCAGGCGAGTTAGCTGGCCAATCAAGCACAGGAGTCCCATGGTCATTGAACCAGGTATTGGTACCTTTGGCAGTGTGGGCAGGTGCCAAGTCCTGCTGGAAAATGAAATCAGCATCTCCATAAAGCTTGTCAGCAGAAGGAAGCATGAAGTGCTCTAACATTTCCTGGTAGATGGCTGAGTTGACTTTGGACTTGATGAAACACAGTGGACCAACACCAGAAGATGACATGGCTCCCCATATCATCACTGACTGTGGAAACTTCACACTGGACTTCAAGCAACTTGGATTATGTGCCTCTCCACTCTTCCTCCAGACTCTGGGACCTTGATTGCCAAATGAAATGCAAAATGTACTTTCATCTGAAAAGAGGACTTTGGACCACTGAGCGACAGACCAGTTACTTTTCTCCTTAGCCCAGGTAAGACACTTCTGACGTTGCCTCTGGTTCAGGAGTGGCTTGACACGAGGAATGCGACAGTTGTAGCCCATTTCCTGGATACGTCTGTGCGTGGTGGCTCTTGATGCACTGACTCCTGCCTCAGTCCACTCCTTGTGATGCTCCCCCACATTTTTGAATGGCCTTTGCTTGACAATCCTCTCAAGGCTCCTGTTATCCCTGTTGCTTGTGCACCTTTTCCTACCACACTTCTTCCTTCCACTCGACTTCCATGAATATGCTTGGATACAGCACTCTGTGAACAGCCAGCTTCTTTAGCAATTATCTTTTGAGGCATTCCCTCCTTGTGGAGGGTATTGATGACTGTCTTCTACACAACTGTCAAGTCAGCAGTCTTCTCCATGATTGTGAAGCCTACTGAACTGGACTGAGATACCATTTAAAGGAAACCTTTGCAGGTGTTTTGAGTTAGTTAGCTGATGAGTGTGACACCTTGAGTCTACAATATTGAACTTTTCCACAATATTCAAATTTATTGAGCTGCACCTGTATGCACGCACCACTTTTCCGTTATTTTTTTTTTTTGGGGAATTCTTTGAAACAAGTTATTTTTTTCATTTCACTAAACCAATTTGGACTATTTGTATGTCCATTACATTAAATCCAAATAAAAATCCATTTAAATTACAGGTTGTAATGCAACAAAATGGGAAGAACGCCAAGTGGGATGAATACTTTTGCAAGGCACTGTATCCCTACACTGGTACAATATGCAGTGCCTTGCAGAAGTATAATATAATATGCCATTTAGCATAGTATTCAGGCCCCTTGGATTTCTTCACATTTTATTGTGTTACAAAGTGGGATTACAATGGATTTGTCATTTTTTGTCAACAATATACACAAAATACTCTAAGATTTGTTTGAAAGCAGTAGCCATATCTAGGAAAACCAAATTGCCAAAGGCTGGGCCTAATATAGTGTATAAGAGGTCATACAAGAAGTTTTGTAGCGATTCTTATGTTTTTGATGTAAAGAATATGTTGGTCCGTGGTGTGTAATGAGGAGCAAACAGACACTGCACTTGACACATTTATGAAATTGCTTATTCCAGTTACTAATAAGCATGCACCCATTTAAGAAAATGACTGTAAAAGCTGTTAAATTCCCGTGGATTAATAAGGAATTTAAAAATTGTATGGTTGAGAGGGATGAGGCAAAAGGAATGGCAAATAAGTCTGGCTGCACAACCGATTGGCAAATGTATTGCAAATTGAGAAATCATGTGACTAAACTGAATAAAAAGAAGAAGAAACAACACTATGAAACAAGGATAAATGACAAAGAATTATAGTAAAAAGCTTTGGAGCTCCTTAAATGAAATTTTTGGAAAAAAGGCAAACTCCGCTCCATCATTCATTGAATCAGATGGCTCATTCATCACAAAACCAACTGATATTGCCAAATACTTAAATTTTTTCATTGGCAAGATTTACAAACTTAGGTATGACATACCAACAACAATTGCTGGCACTACACATCCAAATATATCTGACCCAAATTATGAAAGACAAGCATTGTAATTTTGAATTCCGTAAAGTGAGTCTGGAAGAGGTCAACAAATTATTGTTGTCGATTTAACAATGACAAGCCACCGGGGTCTGACAACTTGGATGGAAAATTGCTGAGGATAATAGCGGACGAGATTGCCACTCCTACTTGCCATATTTTCAATTTCAGCCTACAAGAATGTGTGTGCCCCCAGGCTTGGAGGGAAGCAAAAGTCATTCCGCTACCTAAGAATAGTAAAGCCACTTTTACTGGCTCAAACAGCTGACCAATTAGCCTGTTACCACCAACCCTTAGTAAACTATTGGAAAAAATGGTGTTTGACCAGATACAATGCTATTTTACTGTAAACAAATTGACAACAAACTTTCAGCTTGCTTATAGAGAAGGACATTCAACAAGCACAGCACTTACACAAATGACTGATGATTGGCTGAGAGAAATTGATGATACAAATATTGGGGGCTGTTTTGTTAGACTTCAGTGTGGCTTGACATTATCGATCATAGTCTGCTGCTGGAAAAACGTTTGTTATGGCTTTACACCCCCTGCTATAATGTGGATAAAGAGTTACTTGTCTAACAAAACACAGAAGGTGTTCTTTAATGTAATCCTGGTGCCGACGAAGATGGCGGCCTTGCGACTAGCTCTTAGGAAACGTTGCGCTATTTTGTATTTCCAAGTATATTACTTGCTAATGTTCAGTATCTGGTTAACAAGCTCGACGAGCTCCGGGCAAGGATTTCTTTCCAGAGAGACATCAAGGCCTGTAACATACTTTGTTTCACGGAAACATGGCTCTGGGAATATTCTGTCGAAATCGGTCCAGCCAGATGGGTTCTCAGTTCATCGCGCAGACAGGAATAAATATCTCTCCGGGAAGCAGAAGGGCGGAGGTGTGTGTTTCATGATTAATGAATTAATTGTAGTAACATACAGGAACTCAAGTCCTTTTGTTCACCCGACCTAGAATACCTCACAATCAAATGCCGTCCGTATTATCTCCCAAGATAATTTTCTTCGGTTATAGTCACAGCCGTGTATATCCCCCCTCAAGCTGATACCACGACGGCCCTCAAAAAACTTCACTGGACTGTATGCAAACTGGAAACCACATATCCTTAGGCTGCATTTATTGTAGCCGGGGATTTTAACAAAGCAAATTTGAGGACTAGGCTGCCGAAGTTCTATCAACATATCGACTGTTGTACTCGCGCTGCTAAAATCCTCGACCATTGCTATTCGAACTTCCGGGATGGTTATAAGGCCCTCCCCTGCCCTCCTTTTGGCAAATCTGACCAAGAATCCATTTTGCTCCTCCCTTCCTATAGGCAGAAACTCAAACAGGAAGTACCCGTGCTAAGGATTATTCAATGCTGGTCTGACCAATCGGAATCCACGCTTCGATTGTTTTCATCACGCGGACTGGGATCTGTTCCAGGTAGCTTGCGAAAATAATTAAGATGAATACACTGAAACGGTGACTGAGTTTATCAGGAAGTGTATAGGATATGTTGTACCCACTGTGATTATTAAAACCTACACTAACCAGAAACTGTGGATAGATGGCAGCATTTGCGCAAAACTGAAAGCGCGAACCACCGCATTTAACCATGGCAAGGTAACTGGGAATATGGCAGAATTCATTCATTGAATCAGTTAGCTCATTCATCACAAAACCAACTGATATTGCCAACAACTTACATTTTTTCATTGGCAAGATTTACAAACTTAGGTATGACATACCAGCAACAATTGCTGACACTACACATCCAAATATATCTGACCCAAATTATGAAAGACAAGCATTGTAATTTTGAATTCCGTAAAGTGAGTGTGGAAGAGGGTGAACAAATTATTGTTGTCGATTTAACAATGACAAGCCACCGGGGTCTGACAACTTGGATGGAAAATTGCTGAGGATAATAGCGGACGAGATTGCCACTCCTACTTGCCATATTTTCAATTTCAGCCTACAAGAATGTGTGTGCTCCCAGGCTTGGAGGGAAGCAAAAGTCATTCCGCTACCTAAGAATAGTAAAGCCACTTTTACTGGCTCAAACAGCTGACCAATTAGCCTGTTACCACCAACCCTTAGTAAACTATTGGAAAAAATGGTGTTTGACCAGATACAATGCTATTTTACTGTAAACAAATTGACAACAAACTTTCAGCTTGCTTATAGAGAAGGACATTCAACAAGCACAGCACTTACACAAATGACTGATGATTGGCTGAGAGAAATTGATGATACAAATATTGGGGGCTGTTTTGTTAGACTTCAGTGTGGCTTGACATTATCGATCATAGTCTGCTGCTGGAAAAACGTTTGTTATGGCTTTACACCCCCTGCTATAATGTGGATAAAGAGTTACTTGTCTAACAAAACACAGAAGGTGTTCTTTAATGTAATCCTGGTGCCGACGAAGATGGCGGCCTCGCGATTAGCTCTTAGGAAACGTTGCGCTATTTTGTATTTCCAAGTATATTACTTGCTAATGTTCAGTATCTGGTTAACAAGCTCGACGAGCTCCGGGCAAGGATTTCTTTCCAGAGAGACATCAAGGCCTGTAACATACTTTGTTTCACGGAAACATGGCTCTGGGAATATTCTGTCGAAATCGGTCCAGCCAGATGGGTTCTCAGTTCATCGCGCAGACAGGAATAAATATCTCTCCGGGAAGCAGAAGGGCGGAGTTGTGTGTTTCATGATTAATGAATTAATTGTAGTAACATACAGGAACTCAAGTCCTTTTGTTCACCCGACCTAGAATACCTCACAATCAAATGCCGTCCGTATTATCTCCCAAGATAATTTTCTTCGGTTATAGTCACAGCCGTGTATATCCCCCCTCAAGCTGATACCACGATGGCCCTCAAAGAACTTCACTGGACTGTATGCAAACTGGAAACCACATATCCTTAGGCTGCATTTATTGTAGCCGGGGATTTTAACAAAGCAAATTTGAGGACTAGGCTGCCGAAGTTCTATCAACATATCGACTGTTGTACTCGCGCTGCTAAAATCCTCGACCATTGCTATTCGAACTTCCGGGATGGTTATAAGGCCCTCCCCTGCCCTCCTTTTGGCAAATCTGACCACAAATCCATTTTGCTCCTCCCTTCCTATAGGCAGAAACTCAAACAGGAAGTACCCGTGCTAAGGATTATTCAATGCTGGTCTGACCAATCGGAATCCACGCTTCGATTGTTTTCATCACGCGGACTGGGATCTGTTCCAGGTAGCTTGCGAAAATAATTAAGATGAATACACTGAAACGGTGACTGAGTTTATCAGGAAGTGTATAGGATATGTTGTACCCACTGTGATTATTAAAACCTACACTAACCAGAAACTGTGGATAGATGGCAGCATTTGCGCAAAACTGAAAGCGCGAACCACCGCATTTAACCATGGCAAGGTAACTGGGAATATGGCAGAATACAAACAGTGTAGCTACTCACTCCGCAAGGCAATTAAACTGGCAAAACATCAGTATAGAGACAAAGTGGAGTCACAATTCAATGGCTCAGACACAAGACGTATGTGGCAGGGTCTTCAGCTAGTTAAGTATCATATCACCTCTACCTTACCTGTCACCCTAGACCCACTTCAATTTGCTTACCGCCCCAATAGATCCACAGACGATGCAATCGCCATCACACTGCACAGTGCCTTATCCCATCTGGACAAGAGGAATACCTATGTAAGAATGCTGTTCATTGACTATAGCTCGGCATTCAACACCATTGTACCCTCCAAGCTCATCATTAAGCTCAAGGCCCTGGGTCTGAACCCCGCCCTGTGCAACTGGGTCTTGGACTTCCTGACGAACCGCCCCCAGGTGGTGAAGGTAGGAAACAACATCTCCACTTCGCTGATCCTCAACACTGGGGCCCCACAAGGGTGCGTGCTCAGCCCACTCCTGTACTCCCTGTTCACCCATGACTGCGTGGCCATGCACGCCTCCAACTCAATCATCAAGTTTGAAGATGACACAACAGCTTCAAGTTCCTTGACGTACACATCACTGACAAACTGAAATGGTCCACCCACGCAGACAGTGTGGTGAAGAAGGTGCAACAGAGCCTCTTCAACCTCAGGAGGCTGAAGACATTTGGCTTGGCACCTAAAACCCTCACAAACTTTTACAGATGCACAATTGAGAGCATCCTGTCGGGCTGTATCACCGCCTGGTACGGCAACTGCACCGCCCGCAACCGCAGGGCTCTCCAGAGGGTGGTGCGGTCTGCCGAACACATTACCGGGGGCAAACTACCCGTCCTCCAAGACACCTACAGCACCCCATGTCACAGGAAGGCCAAAAAGATCATCAAGGACAGCAACCACCCGAGCCACTGCCTGTTCACCCCGCTATCATCCAGAAGGTGAGGTCAGTACAGGTGCATCAAAGCTGGGACCGAGAGAATGAAAAACCGCTTCTATCTCAAGGCCATCAGACTGTTAAATAGCCATCAGTAGCACATTAGAGGCTGCTGCTGCCTATTGAAATCACTGGCCACTTTAAGAAATGGAACACTAGTCACTTTAATAGTGTTTACATATCTTGCACCACTCAACTCATGTATATACTGTATTCTATTCTATAATATTCTACTGTATCTTAGTCCATGCCGCTCTGTCATTGCTTGTCCATATATGTATATATTCTTAAATTCCATTCCTTACTAGATTTGTGTGTATTGGGTATATGTTGTGAAATTGTTAGATATTACTTGTTAGATATTACTGCGCTGTCGGAGCTAGAAGCACAAGCATTTCGCTACACCCGCAATAACATCTGCTAGACACGTGTATGTGACAAATACAATTTAATTTGATTTGAATGGAAGCCTCTCAAACATAATCCAGGTAGAATCAGGAATTCCCCATGGCAGCTGTCTAGGCCTCTTGCTTTTTTCCATCCATCTTTACTAACGACATGCCACTGGCTTTGAGTAAAGCCATTGTGTTTATGTATGCGGATGTCTCAACACTATACACGTCAGCTACTACAGCAACTGAAATAACTGCAACACTTAACAAAGAGTTGCAGTTAGTTTCGGAATGGGTGGCAAGGAATAAGTTAGTCCTAAATATTTCCAAAACTAAAAGCATTGCATTTGGGTCAAATCAGTCACTAAACCCTAAACCTCAACTACATCTCGTAATGAATAATGTGGAAATTGAGCAAGTTGAGGTGACTAAACTGCTTGGAGTAACCCTGGATCATAGACTGTCATGGTCAAAGCATATTGATACAACAGTAGCTAAGATGGGGAGAAGTATATCCATAATTAAGTGCTGCTCTGCCTTCTTAACAACACTATAAACAAGGCAGGTCCTACAGGCCCTAGTTTTGTCGCACCTAGACTACTGTTCAGTAGTGTGGTCAGGTGCCACAAAGAGGGACTTGGGAAAATTGCAGTTGGCTCAGAACAGGGCAGCACGGCTGGCCCTTAAAAGTACACATAGAGATTGACTTAATCACTGCTTGTTTTTGTGAGAGGTGTCGACGAGCAGAATGTACCGAGCTGTCTGTTTTGGAATACTGGCACACAGCTCGGACACCCATGCACACCCCACAAGACATGCCACCAGAGGTCTCTTCACAGTCCCCAAGTCCATAACTGACTATGGGAGGCACACAGTACTACATAGAGCCATGACTACATGGAACTCTATTCCACATCAGGTACAGTGGGGAAAAAAAAGTATTTAGTCAGCCACCAATTGTGCAAGTTCTCCCACTTAAAAAGATGAGAGAGGCCTGTAATTTTCATCATAGGTACACGTCAACTATGACAGACAAATTGAGAATTTTTTTCCCAGAAAATCACATTGTAGGATTTTTAATGAATTTATTTGCAAATTATGGTGGAAAATAAGTATTTTGTCAATAACAAAAGTTTCTCAATACTTTGTTATATACCCTTTGTTGGCAATGACACAGGTCAAACGCTTTTCTGTATGTCTTCACAAGGTTTTCACACACTGTTGCTGGTATTTTGGCCCATTCCTCCATGCAGATCTCCTCTAGAGCAGTGATGTTTTGGGGCTGTCGCTGGGCAACACGGACTTTCAACTCCCTCCAAAGATTTTCTATGGGGTTGAGATCTGGAGACTGGCTAGGCCACTCCAGGACCTTGAAATGCTTCTTACGAAGCCACTCCTTCGTTGCCCGGGTGGTGTGTTTGGGATCATTGTCATGCTGAAAGACCCAGCCACGTCTCATATTCAATGCCCTTGCTGATGGAAGGAGGTTTTCACTCAAGAATCTCACGATACATGGCCCCATTCATTCTTTCCTTTACACAGATCAGTCGTCCTGGTCCCTTTGCAGAAAAACAGCCCCAAAGCATGATGTTTCCACCCATATGCTTCACAGTAGGTATGGTGTTCTTTGGATGCAACTCAGCATTCTTTGTCCTCCAAACACGACGTAGTTGAGTTTTTACCAAAAAGTTCTATTTTGGTTTCATCTGACAATATGACATTCTCCCAATCCTCTTCTGGATCATCCAAATGCTCTCTAGCAAACTTCAGACGGGCCTGGACATGTACTGGCTTAAGCAGGGAGACACGTCTTGCACTGCAGAATTTGAGTCCCTGGCGGCGTAGTGTGTTACTGATGGTAGGCTTTGTTACTTTGGTCCCAGCTCTCTGCAGGTCATTCACTAGGTCCCCCCGTGTGGTTCTGGGATTTTTGCTCACCGTTCTTGTGATCATTTTGACCCCACGGGTGAGATCTTGCATGGAGCCCCAGATCGAGGGAGATTATCAGTGGTCTTGTATGTCTTCCATTTCCTAATAATTGCTCCCACAGTTGATTTCTTCAAACCAAGCTGCTTACCTATTGCAGATTCAGTCTTCCCAGCCTGGTGCAGGTCTACAATTTTGTTTCTGGTGTCCTTTGACAGCTCTTTGGTCTTGGCCATAGTGGAGTTTGGAGTGTGACTGTTTGAGGTTGTGGACAGGTGTCTTTTATACTGATAACAAGTTCAAACAGGTGCCATTAATACAGGTAACGAGTGGAGGACAGAGGTGCCTCTTAAATAAGAAGTTACAGGTCTGTGAGAGCCAGAAATCTTGCTTGTTTGTAGGTGACCAAATACTTATTTTCCACCATAATTTGCAAATAAATTCATTAAAAATCCTACAATGTGATATTCTGGATTTTTTTCCTCAATTTGTCTGTCATAGTTGACGTGTACCTATGATGAAAATTACAGGCCTCTCTCATCTTTTTAAGTGGGAGAACTTGCACAATTTGTGGCTGACTAAATACTTTTTTTCCCCACTGTAACTGATGCAAGCAGTAGAATCAGATTTTTTTAAAACAGGTAAAAATACACCTTGTGGAACAGCGGGACTGTGAAGACACACACACACACAGGCACATACACACATACATATAGACACTCACTCTACACACACGTACACATGGATGTCGTATTGTAAATATGTGATAGTGGAGTAGTGGCCTGAGGGAACACACTAAATGTATTGGGTACAGTGTTATGAAATATAATGTAATGTAATATTTTTAATTGTATATAACTGCCTTAATGTTGCAGGACCCCAGGAAGAGTAGCTGTTGCCTTGGCAGCAGCTAATGGGGATCCTTAATAAATACAAATACGGTGCGTGTGATAAATAAAATACATTATTTCGGAAATACACACCCGCCAATTTCATTCCACTAAATTATGTAAATTAGCCTATAGATTTTCAAGCATGGTGGTGGCTGCATCATGGTATGGGTATGCTTGACATCGGTAAATACTGGGGAGTTTTTCAGGATAAAAATTAATGGGATAGGGCTAAGCACAGGCAAAATCCTAGACCAAAACCTGCTTCAGTCTGCTTTACGCCAGACACTGGGAGAGGAATTCACCTTTCAGCATTACAATAACCTATAACACAAGGCCAAATCTACAATGAAGTTTCTTACCAAGAAGACATGGAATGTTCCTAAGTGGCCAAGTTACAGTTTTGACCTAAATCTGCTTGAAATACTATGGCAATACTTTTTTAATTGAATTGTTATTTATCTTTTCAAAAATGATTTTTGCTTCCACTTTGACATTCAAATATTTTGTGTAGATTGTTAACAAAAAATGACAAATCCACTTTAATCCCACTTTATATCACAATAAAATGTGAAGAAGTTCAAGGGGTCTGAATACGTTTGCAAGGCACTACTTTTGAAAGGGGGGGAGAGGGAGGATGGTTGAGAGGTGGTATATTCTACTCGGGTACAATATACTGAGTGAGAGGGAGGGAAAGAGAGAGGGTGGGAGTGATGGAGAGACAGCCCATTAGGGGATCAGTTTGAGCTAGGCAAGGTGCATCCTCTAATCTTGATCATGTAATGAGTAGTTATTTAGAATGCAAGGTAATTTGTAGCTCATCAGCCTCTATCTCAAATGCATACATTCTATTTCTCGCTGTAGGACCACAAGCCGTGTAACCCCAGAGAGAAGGAGCGTATCCAGAATGCAGGGGGGTCAGTGATGATCCAGAGGGTCAATGGTTCCCTGGCCGTGTCCAGAGCCCTGGGGGACTATGACTACAAGTGTGTGGATGGGAAGGGTCCCACAGAACAACTGGTCAGCCCAGAGCCAGAGGTGTGTGTATTTAAAATGCCTTTATTACTGTGGCACAGCTTTAAAGTAAACTCTAGTTCTTTCTCCTTCTTGAGGTGTGTGTGTGTGTGTGTGTGATCTCTCCAGCTGAGGTGTGTGTGTTCCTCCCCCAGGTGTGTGTGTTAGAGCGTGCTGCAGAGGGGGATGAGTTTGTGGTGCTGGCGTGCGATGGGATCTGGGACGTGATGTCCAACGAGGAGCTGTGTGAGTTCGTCAGGTCCCGGCTACAAGTGTTTGATGATCTGGAAAGAGTCTGCACTGCCGTGGTGGACACCTGTCTGCACAAGGTACATCCACACTCTAACCCACACTCTAACCCATGCTCTAACCCACAATCTAAGCCTCGTTCTCTGTATGTGTGTGTCTCCAGGGCAGCAGAGATAACATGAGTGTGGTGTTGGTGACTTTACCGGGAGCTCCCAAGGTGTCTGAGGAAGCCCTGAAGAAAGAGGAGGAACTGGACAAATACCTGGAGACACGTGTAGAGGGTGAGAACACACACATATACACACCCATCCTTTCTAAGAGCTTGGACACACTGCGCCGACGAATGGCTAATAGCAGCGGGTGGCTGTCGCCACGGTGTGTTAAAGTGACCACCTGCTGGGTGTCGATGAGCAGTGGCTGTTTTAACATGTAGAATCGTCGGGATATGACGGCCGATATTCTGGTCAGATGCAACTGGCCGTCCATTATTATGTTGTGTTTCCACTCTAATCCTGTGTCTGTCTCTAGATTTGCTGGGTGGCTGTGGAGAGGAGGGGATTCCTGACCTGGTGTCTGTTCTGAGGAGCATCTCCTCTGAGAACATCCCCAACCTTCCGCCTGGAGGAGGCCTGGCCAGCAAGTAAATGCTACACACACACACACACACACACACACACACACACACACACACACACACACACACTGAAGAAAACTACTTTATTGTCAATTTTCTTTTCAGATCACAGAAATGTCTCACCCTTCTTACTTCATGAAAGTATGAGAGACTGTCATGATTTATTGATCCAACTTTTCAATCAAGCTTCACACAAGCACACAAATGAGAATGTCTAATGTGTGTGTGTGTGTGTGGTCAGGCGCAGTGTGATCGAGGCGGTGTACAGCAGGCTGAACCCACAAAGAGAAGAGGAAGGGGTGAGTAACTCTTCTTTGACCTCTCACCCCTGACCTCCCACCTCCACAAAGACCCACTCCAGCCCACAATGACCCACTCCAGCCCAGTCACAACAGCACCACTCTTCTGGGCTGGGGTGTGAATGGGCTTCGAGGACCGTCAAATACCAAACATGATCAAAATTGAATATTTCATCTAGAGTCGAGACTTGGTTTCACATTACATGAATACTGCTCCCTGATGTTCCTTCCTACCGTGTCCCAACCTTTTAGAAAATTACACCAAAGTCCGGGACAGCTTATGAACATGAACTATTTGGCGTAGTCTAGTTTGTGTTTATTGTGTGATTGTGTTTGGGGTGTTGGAAGTTGTAGTGGGGAATGGGAAGGCACTGTTGTATTCTCCTCTCCCTCACTGGACAAAGACAATGTCACTACGGGTAGCTGGCTACAGGGGTAGGGGTAGTATGGTGTGAGAGAGTGTCTGAAGTGTGTGTGAGTGCCTGTGTGTGTTTGACGCTGGTGTGTGTCTGACACTAGCGTGTGTGTGTGTGTGTGTGTGTGTGTGTGTGTGTGTGTGGCATGGTGTTGCCCTGGCCAGGCCTGTGCTGGAGGTGGAGGAGAGGAGGAGAGTGAGGAGGGAGGAGGCAGCAGTACGGCGACCAACCTCTTGGAGGCGCTGCGTCAGTTCCGCCTGCACCACCGGGGGCAGTATCGCTCGGTGCTGGAGGAAGCCCTGGCCGTCTACCGTCTGCCTGGGGAGAATACAGCCGACACGGGGGAGGAATCCTCCTCCTTTACCGCAGACGATCTCCCTGACTCCCCCCGGCCCTCACCCCCCTCTCCCCCTCCCTCACCCGTCGTCATCGAGACGCCCGACCCCCCGGAGGCAGAGAAAAGCAAAGACACGCCCTCTCCATCAGCGCCGGCAGACATCGACCAACAACCACCTCCGGCTGTAGACATCGACCAATCAGAACCTCCAGCGGTAGACAGTGACCAACCAGAACCTCCAGCGGCAGACCTCGTCCCACTATATCCTCCAGCTGCTGACCTTGGCCAACCAGATCCTCCCCCCTCCTAATTCACCTCTGATCTCTGATGTTGTGGTTGTCCCCTACCCCAATCCAGCCTAGTCTAGTCCATGCGTGCTCTCACAGCGTCTAGTCCATCCGTGCTCTCACAGACGCCATAATGGGTAGATACAAAGATGAGTCGTCTAAGTCTATGGACCGATCATGTCTGGACCTCTACCTGACAGAGAGAGAAGATCTACTGGACTGTCCATATAAAAACACAAGTTCCCATAAACCACCTGTACCTGTTTGCACAGTACACACACACACACACGCGCACAACACACTCTTTCTCTGTCTGTGTCTGTCTGTGTGTCTCTGTCTGTCTGTCCGTCCGAGAGAGAGAGAGGTCTTAGCAGCCAGCTGAGCTGTGTGTGTTTGATAGAATGTGTTTTTAAGGTGTGTGCACTACAGTACTGTAACTACTTCAAAATTCTGGAACAGTATACAAAGTTCAAAAAACCAAAGTAAAAAAGTGTGTGTCATTGTATTTCTAAAGACTGAGTTGTTTTTCTCTCTGATGAATGGTGGCACTTACTGTTTGCAACAAGGCACAATATGATAAAGGTATGCATGAGTGTGTGTGTGTAGGCTGAATCTGTTCCATACAGCAATATGTGAATTAATAAAATAATCAATAAAAGTTATTTGAATTAATAATAATGCTAAGATCTGTCCATCTGATTTGGTTTGTCTCTTGACTGTCAGATTTGGTCTGTGTCTGTCTGACTGTTATGGTATATGATAACTTTTTGCTGTAAACATTCCATTGTGGGTCTAAAATTGCTCTTCATGTCCTGAATAGTGTGCAGTGAATTCCTACTACATGGCATCATGGCATTTATAGCGTAATCTACACATGTTCTATTCTTGACAAAAAGCCTATTACAGGCTGTAGCCTAGTATAAGAATTGGGATACAGCCGGTCTTTCAGTAGGCCACCATCAGGTGAGTCCAAGATCGACTTATCCCACAGATTGACCCACATACCGACCCCTCACATTCTCAGCTCCTGATCCACTTGCACACCCACTTCTCAACATCAATACGTAAATAACATCAGTTTTATATTGTATGTACAATGGCGCCTCATAAACATTTATCTCTCTATCTCTCTCAGTGTGATCTGGAGGACCCCTGGTAGTCGTGGTAACTGCGACCCCGGTCTCCTCCTGTGATTGGTCTAGCCACCCAGAGGGGGAGTTGCCTCCTCCACGTGCCCAGTGGACAACGTGTGTGTGCGTGCGTGAGAGGATGAATACACACACCCACACACACACACACTCTGCTTTTCCTCGGGAGGAGTGTGTTTTTGGAGGTGATGCGTTTGTTTTAAGGACTGATGAAGCGTCTGGATGGTAGATAAATTTTACCATCCAGGTTTTCTGGTGTTTTTTTTTTTTTTTTTTTTTGATGTTGTTGACATTGATCACCTGACTACACACGGACATGAGGACCTGGGGTGTATTTGTGTGTGTGAAAGAAAAAGTTTGGAGGTGGGGACTGGGACCCAGACTGGTTCAATCTGGTACTTGTATTGGACTCTGTGCTGCCTGACAACCCCAACCGCCCGAACACGCACAACACACACACACCCCTCCCTTCAACCTTACACACCATGCCCTGCACATGCATGTATCTCTCTCTCTCTCTCTCTCTCTCTCTCTCTCTCTCTCTCTCTCTCTCTCTCTCTCTCTCTCTCTCTCTCTCTCTCCTCTCTTCTCTCTCTCTCTCTCTCTCTCACCCTCCCTCAACCTTACACACCATGCCCTGCGCATGCATCTCTCTCTCTCTCTCTCTCTCTCTCTCACACCCCTCCCTTCAACCTTACACACCATGCCCTGCACATGCATGCATGTATCTCTTTCTCTCTCTCTCTCACACACACAGAGGGTGGGGGGTCCACGTGCTACATGTTGATGGTTATACAACCCCCCTATCCCTCACAACCCCCTCTGCTCCACGCCACAGCTACTGGACAGGTATTGGTTAAAACTGATCCCACCTGACCCCCTATGCTCCACGCCACACATACTGGATGGTATTGGTTCAAACTGATCCCACCTGACCGCCTCTGATTGGTTCCTGCTGATTTATTTTCTCTGTTTGTTGTCAGATAAACGAAGGAGAAGAGCGGTAAATCCCAAACCAGTCCCATCCACTCGCTCCAATGCCCTCGATTTGCAACGCTGCTGGCTTCACAGCAAAGTAGTATTCCAACACGCACCACAAAGTGCAATTTAATTTTTTTCAATTGAAAAGGAGTGCCTAATGATATGGTACGTGCATTTTTTTTTGTGACGCAGTGAAATGCATCCCAAATTAAATGTTCAACTTTTACTGTGGTTTAAATCTCGTTAAACAACGGGGAATTTCTCAATTTGAATTACCACACCGACTCCCATCCGCTCAGCTCACCTCACCAGATCAAAGCATGATCAATAGTTAACCTGATCACTTTGATCAAAAACAGACCTCTCCTGGACCCCACCGTCTCACCTACTCCGCTCTGCTCATCTGATCAAAGCAGGATCAATAGTTAACCTTGGCCCGGTTTCCCAAAAGCATCTTAAGGCTAAGCTCATCGTTAGAACCTTTGTAGGAGCGTCGTTAAATCTCAGAGCTGTTTCCCAAAACCATCGTTATTAACGTTGCACTTGAAGACGCTCGTAATCTAATGCCTGCATCAGACCACCTCAGAACAGCTAAGTGTGTCATTAGATGCTTTTTTGCCCTCCCGTGTCACTTTATACACAGAAGATCTCCGCTAAACATACAATCACATGGTTTATCAGTCTCTGTGACCACCGATAACTTCAGAACAAAGTTGCCAATGTCTTTGCAATTAATACAAACAGTGGGAAGCGACATATAAAAATATGCTTCAAATGAAAACCGAGATGACTGCGTTAAAATATAAACAGTAGGCTATATGCCTATTTTAATCATTGAAATACATTTCATGTTCAATCAATTGAGTTCTATTTTTCTACTTGTAGGCTACTGTCTGTAATTTGTTTCAATATATTTCATGATGTGTAGCCTAACAAATCGGTGATATAGTGCATTTGTTGTTGGGTAAGCATTATAGAATAAGCCGCTTCGATATTTGCAGCCATAGGTGGTAATATCTCTAGGAGCTGATCCGTTGTCAGTTTTGTGAAATAATTATTATGTTAAGGAAATATTTGAATGGAGTAAGCTGATCCGAGAGCAGCACTCGCTTTCGATCCTATCTGTATCAACACATGCTCCAACGATGCACTTAGCGACCGTTCTCTACGCATGGTGTTTTGGAAACGCATTTGACATCTTCGGCCGTTGGCCTAAGATCCATCGCTATCGGGAAACCGGGCCCAGATCACATTGAGCAACATGCACGCGTAGCTGTTGATTTTACGGAGTAAAGCTAAAGTAGAATTCAAATCAGTCTCTGTAAAATAGGAAATATAGAGTTGTTTAAGAATATTTAGGAACTTTAGCTAAATCTTTGATCCTGCTTTGTGACATCACCCCCTGGTTGGCCGCCAGATGCCCTACTCCACAATGTGACGTCATCATAGACTGCAGGGCAACTTCCTGGTTACAGAAATCACCAACACAATTCAAATTTGCCAAAACTGACTATTGACTCTTCCCAATGTGGTCAGTCTTCTTGGCAGATAAAAATGTTGTTACTGTTGTCTTTAAAGCAGAGTGCTGCCCCATTGTGTATGATGATGTCATATTGTGGAGTGTACCTTTAATTCAGGTAGAGTCCCAGTGTTAATCCTGTGTACCTGGTTCAGACTACATCGGTAATGTTTGTATTTGCTGTTGTTTGATTGCACTCACATTTGATTACAGAAAGCGTCTATATATGAAATAAAATACCTGCCAAGGAACAGTGGTCAGTGTCTCTGGATTGTGTGTGTCTGTCTGCCTTAGCATATGACTGTGCATTCTGATTTTCTATTTTTCAGGAAGTGGACACCCTGTTTGTTTATTTCTTACACCATTCCATTTAAATCCATGAGGGACAGTGAATGAGGGAGAATCAAACTGCAGCCCCTCTCTCCCTTCCCCCCATACCCTCGTCTAATCCCCCTCTGTCTCATCACTTCATCATAATCTCCAATCACAATCGCACATCTTTAAAGTTTGAGCTGGATTAGGGCATTATGGGTCGTCTGGGTGTGTTTTTTTTCTCTGGGGGGGGGGGGGTTATTTTGGTGATGGGTTACTTCTGCTATTGATGACTGCTTTTATACATCCTCCTTTCAATGTATCTGCTTCTCATGAACACACCATCTCCGCTGGCAGAGGTACAGTGCATTCGGAAAGTATTCAGACCCCTAGATTTTTTTCGCATTTTGTTACATTACAGCCTTATTCAAAAAAAAAAAAAAACATTTTATTCTCATCAATCTACACACAATGCCCCATAATGACAAACCAAAAACAGGTTTTTAGAAATGTTAGTGAATGTATAAAAAAAATATATATATATATATATAACATTTACATAAGTATTCAGTATTTGGGGAGTTTCTCCCATTCTTCTCTGCAGATCCTCTCAAACTCTCTCAGGTTGGATGGGGAGTGTCGCTACACAGCTATTTTCAGGTCTCTCCAGAGATGTTCAATCGGGTTCAAGTCCAGGCTCTGGCTGGGCCGCTCGAGGACATTGAGGCTTGTCCCAAAGCCACTCCTGCCTTGTCTTGGCTGTGTGCTTTAGGGCCGTTGTCTGGTTGGAAGGTGAACCTTCGCCCCAGTCTGAGGTTCTGAGCGCTCTGGAGCAGGTTTTCATCAAGGATCTCTCTGTACTTTGCTCCGTGCATCTTTCCCTCGATCCTGACTAGTCTCCCAGTCCCTGCCGCTGAAAAACATCCCCACAGCATGATGCTGCTACCACCATGCTTCACCGTAGGGATAGTGCCAGATTTCCTCCAGATGTGACGCTTAGCATTCAGGCCAAAGTGTTCAATCTTGTTTTCATCAGACCAGAGAATGTTGTTTCTCATGGTCAGAGTCCTTTAGGTGCCTTTTGGCAAACTCCAAGCGGGCTGTCATGTGCCTTTTACTGAGGAGTGGCTTCCGTCTGGCCACTCTACCATAAAGGCCTGATTGGTGGAGAGCTGCAGAGATTGTTGTCCTTCTGGAAGGTTCTCCCATCTCCACAGAGGAACGCTGGAGCTCTGTCAGAGTGACCATCGGGTTCTGGGTCACCTCCCTGACCAAGGCCCTTCTCCCCCGATTGTTCAGTTTGGCCGGGCAACCAGCTCTAGGATGAGTCTTGGTGGTTCCAAACTTCTTCCATTTAAGAATGATGGAGGCCACTGTGTTCTTGGGGACCTTCAATGCTGCAGAATCTTTTTTGTACCCTTTCCCAGATCTGTGCCTCGACGCAATCCTGCCTCGGAGCTCTGCGGACAATTCCTTCGACCTCAACTGTTATATAGACAGGTGTGTGCCTTTCCAAATCATGTCCAATCAATTGAATTTACCACAGTTGACAGTGCATGTCAGAGCAAAAACCAAGCCATGAGGTTGAAGGAATTGTCAAGTTGTAGAAACAGCTCAAGGATGATCAATGGAAACAGGATGCACCTGAGCTCAATTTTGAGTCTCATAGCAAAGGGTCTGAAAACCTATGTAAATAAGGTATTTCTATTTCTATAAAAATGTCTAAAAACTAGTTTTCGCTTTGTCATTATGGGGTATTGTGTGTGGATTTGATGAGTGAAAAAAACACAATTTAATCAATTTTAGAATAAGGCTGTAACGTAACAAAATGTGGAAAAAGTCAAGGGGTCTGAACATTTTCCGAATGCACTGCATGAGGTGACAATGTCCTGCAATTCTTTGTGTTCTGGAGGGTCCTTCTACATATAGATGGTGTGTCACTGACAGCATATGATTTAGAGTGGGGCCATTTAGCAGATGACTGCTCTGCTCTGCTCTGACTGCTCAAATGGGTTAACACGATCCGGATTGGAGCAGATTATTTTACACACACACACACACACACACACACACACACACACACACACACACACACACACACAATGCTGCCCTCACTCCTCTCTCTAACCCTACTGTCCCCTCCCTCCAAAACTCCCTTTTCCTGTGCCCCTCTCGGGCCCTTCCTCCTCTTCCCATCTCTCGCTCCTTTTGTATAGGTCCTGTACTTTTTCCCCTGTACATTTCTCTCGCTCTCTCTCTGTCCCTTTCTTTTCTCCCTGTACTTACATTTTTCCTCCGACCCTCCTCATGTTCAACACTCTCGCTCCCTCTTTTCCTTACCCTCTTCTCTCTCCTTCTCTTTCTCCCTTTCCTCTGTTTCTCTTGCTTTGCCGATTTTGTGAATACTGAAAACAGACAGCTGTAGACAGCTGTGTCTGTGTGTCCCTCCAGCTGTTTGTGTTTTTGGCTGCTGGTGTGTTTGTCAGGTCAGTTGTATGTGTTTGCCTCAACATACACCCACACACACTTAGCCATGAAAAACAACCTTGTTAATGTGATGTTACCACATTACTGGATAACGATTTAATCACAGAGTCAACATCTGCCCATCTCATCCTACCCTATCTCTCTCTCTCACGCACAAACACAGCTTGGATCAGAGACGAGGGGTTGTTTGGGAGGAAATATGATCTTGTGATTTTGTTTATACTGTAGGTGAGTGTTTGTGCTTTTGGGTGTGTGACGGGTGTTTGTGTGTGTAATTGGGTGGTAACTCCTCTCTGCTCTTTTTCCTCTTCATATTGATTTATTTAACCCTCATTTTACCAGGTAAATTGACTGAGAACACATTTTTATTTACAGCAACGACCTGGGGAATAGTTACAGGGTAGAGAAAGTGGGAAA
Source organism: Coregonus clupeaformis (assembly GCF_020615455.1). Classification (NCBI taxonomy): domain Eukaryota; kingdom Metazoa; phylum Chordata; class Actinopteri; order Salmoniformes; family Salmonidae; genus Coregonus; species Coregonus clupeaformis. The sequence goes on from NC_059222.1 coordinate 28,112,244, forward strand.
GATTAGGTGACTTTGATGGTAAGAGGGCCAGATTGGACATTTAGTCAGAACACCCGTTTAACGTCCCATCTGAAAGACGGCACCTTACACAGGGCAATGTCCTGGGGCATTGGGAGATTTTCTTTACACCAGAGGAAAGAGTGCCTCCTACTGGCCCTCCAACACCACTTCCAGCAGCATCTGGTCTCCCATCTAGGGACCGAGCCTGCTTAGCTTCTGTGGCAAACCAGCAGTGGGATTCCGGGTGGTATGCAATATTGTTCTCCTGTTTAAATGTGCTGTATGTTCCTGTACAGTTCATATTTCTCTATGGGGAGATTGGGAACAATAGTTGTGTATTGAATAGAGAGTTAAGAAAGCCTTGAACCAGTCAGATATACAGCTATAAATACAGAACATTGATACCTGGTGTAGAAACCCTGGCGTACGTGTGTGTGTGTGTGTGTGTGTGTCGAGGAGAGACGCACACCTACCTGGTGGTATTGTTCTGTTATAGAGACCCACCAGTCTGCTTTAGACACCACTTAGTCATGGAGTGGATATGTGATCAACAGCTAAGGCATCTCAAGTAGTAACTGTGTTAGAGAGAGAGACAGAGAATGGAATGAATGGACACAGCCTTGACATATCCTGACCCAGAACATCCTGAGTGAATAAACCACCAACACATTGCTAGAGAATAGAGAAGCGCTACACACACTGACTGGGTTCAGACAGATCCATCTGCCTGTGGGGGTAATTGGCATTAATTGAGCCCATGCAGCGATCAAATCGCACTGTGTGATCTCTGCATCCCAAGGTAGTGGACACACTGGGCACTCTGGACACAGACAAGCACACACACACACACGTACCATTATTATTATGGTTAAAGAAACCTCAGGTCCAGGGTGTGACCTCTTTGTCCACTGTATCACCGGTAAGCAAAGTATGTTTTTCTAAGTGGTCTGCCAATGATATAAACCATTATTCTAATCACTGTTCTGCTTTATCATAGTCAGATTATCATATCTAACATTTAGTCTGATAGACAAACAGATTCAGTTAGGCTCAGCCATATGTCATGGGCCCGGGTTTCCTGATAGCCATGGAACAGATGCTTACGAGTGTTTTGAAAGATAGAAAGATTTTATATAAAAATCTAATGGTGCTAGTTTTCTGGCCATCTGTGGCATCACATACTAAGTAGGAGCCAGGTGCAATCACGGTGTATATTTGGCTGAAAGTAGAGCACATACCTTGACAGGTTTCTCTTCTGAAAGATGTTACTGCCAAAGGTCCAATGGGAGACTTTGCACATCCTGTAACACTGGTGTTTCAAAATGGGGGCATATCACATAACAGGACAAACTTTTTACAAACAAGGATATGGTTGAGCTGTTTTGCTATCAGAATGCCATGCAGTGAGCTTGTAGCCTACATCATCAAATAGTGAGCAGATGGGTGTTCATTCTAATCAAGAATGTTATGAAACCATAATAGTACAAGAATGCCCAGTTTGTAAGAGATGCACAAAACACCAATCTAGCCAAGGCTTAACATCTCAAACGTACATTTTTGTCATTTAGCACAGTGGTTCCCAAACTGCATGTGGTCGGCATGAACAGACATAAGACTTTAAAACTGCAAAATGTTCTCTGTACCCCATGACAAAATTTGTAGAATTGCAAGAAATGAGCTTTAAAATGGCAAAAAATAAAAGTCTCAGTCCCATGGCAAAATGTATAGAATGGTATGGGATGTTCCCCAATGCTGGAATGGGGGCCTGAGTAAAAAAGTTTGGGAATTCGAGGTCAGGAGGGGTGGTGCTGTGAGATTATCTAAGATACTCTTTGAAGAGGTAGGGTTTCAGTTGTTTTTGGAAGATGGGCGTGGAGTCTGCTGTCCTAGCTTCAGGGGGAAACTGGTTCCACCATTGGGGTGTCAGGACAGAGAAGACCTTGGACTGGGCTGAGCGTGAGCTGTGCCCTTCCGTAGGGGTGGGAGGGCCAAGAGGCCAGAGGTGGCAGAATTGAGTGCTCGGGTTGGGGTGTAAGGTTTGAGCATAGCCTGAAGGTAGGGAAGGGCAGTTCCTCTTGCTGCTCTGTAGCCAAGTACCATGGACTTGTAGTGGACGCGAGCTTCGACTGGAAGCCAGTGGAGTTTGTGGAGGAGTGGTGTGACATGGGAAAACTTGAGAAGGTTGAACGCCAGGCGGTTTGCAGCGTTCTGGGTAAGTTGCAGAGGTTTGATGGCACAAGAGGGGAGCCCAGCGAGTTTCAGTAGTCCAGACAGGAGATAACAAGTGCCTGGATTAGGACCTGCGCCACTACCTGTCTGCGGTAGGGTCATACTCTACAGATGTTGTAGAGCATTAACCTGCAGGAGCGAGTCACTGCTTTGATGTTTGCAGAGAACGACAGGGTGTTGTCCAGGGTTATGCCAAGGTTCTTTGCGTACACATGCATACAGCACTACCCATTGTCTACAGTCGTGGTCAAAAGTTTTGAGAATGACACAAATACAAATTTTCACAAAGTCTGCTGCCTCGGTTTTTATGATGGCAATTTGCATATACTCCAGAATGTCATGAAGAGTGATCAGATGAATTCCAATTAATTGCAAAGTCCCTCTTTGCCATGAAAATGAACTTAATCCCCCCCAAAAATGTGCCATCATGTCAGTGATTCTCTCATTAACACAGGTGAGAGTGTTGATGAGGACAAGGCTGGATATCACTCTGTCATGCTGATTGAGTTAGAATAACAGACTGGAAGCTTTAAAAGGAGGGTGGTGCTTGAAATCATTGTTCTTCCTCTGTTAACCATGGTTACCTGCAAGGAAGCACGTGCCGTCATCATTGCTTTGCACAAAAAGGGCTTCACAGGCGTAGATATTGCTGCTAGTAAGATTGCACCTAAATCAACCATTTATCGGATCATCAAGAACTTCAAGGAGAGAGGTTCAATTGTTGTGATGAAGGCGTCAGGGCGCCCAAGAAAGTCCAGCAAGTGCCAGGACCGTCTCCTAAAGTTGATTCAGCTGCGGGATCGGGGCACCACCAGTGCAGAGCTTGCTCAGGAATGGCAGCAGGCAGGTGTGAGTGCATCTGCACGCACAGTGAGGCGAAGACTTTTGGAGGATGGCCTGGTGTCAAGAAGGACAGCAAAGAAGCCACTTCTCTCCAGGAAAAACATCAGGGACAGACTGATATTCTGCTAAAGGTACAGGGATTGGCCTGCTGAGGACTGGGGTAAAGTCATTTTCTCTGATGAATCCCCTTTCCAATTGTTTGGGGCATCCGGAAAACACCTTGTCCGGAGAAGACAAGGTGAGCGCTACCATCAGTCCTGTGTCATGCCAACAGTAAAGCATCCTGAGACCATTCATGTGTGGGGTTGCTTCTCAGCCTAGGGAGTGGGCTCACTCACAATTTTGCCTAAGAACACAGCCATGAATAAAGAATGGTACCAACACATCCTCCGAGAGCAACTTCTCCCAACCATCCAAGAACAGTTTGGTGACGACCAATGCCTTTTCCAGCATGATGGAGCACCTTGCCATAAGGCAAAAGTGATAACTAAGTGGCTCGGGGAACAAAACATCAACATTTTGGGTCCATGGCCAGGAAACTCCCCAGGCCTTAATCCCATTGAGAACTTGTGGTTGATCCTCAAGAGGCGGGTGGACAAACAAAACCCCACAAATTCTGACAAACTCCAAGCATTGATTATGCAAGAATGGGCTGCCATCAGTCAGGATGTGGCCCAGAAGTTAATTGACAGCATGCCAGGGCGGATTGCAGAGGTCTTGAAAAAGAAGGGTCAACACTGCAAATATTGACTCTTTGCATAAACTTAATGTAATTGTCAATAAAAGCCTTTGACACTTATGGAATGCTTGTAATTATACTTCAGTATACCATAGTAACATCTGACAAAAATATCTCATAACACTGAAGCAGCGAACTTTGTGAAGACCAATACTTGTGTCATTCTCAAAACTTTTGACCACGACTGTACACTGGCAAGGCAAGACAGTGAACTTGGGACTTGTATTCCTTGAAGCCTGAGAGACCCCATCATAACAAAATGTTATCATTCAGTATACCAATACCAGAGATTTGTCTCTACCATTCATTCTAACTACTGTCTGTGAGTTTGTTATAGGTGAAGTTATAATGTTCTTTCAATAATGTAATTGTCTAACAGTCAAGGATGAGGTCAGAGTATATTATACTGCTCCAAATGGCACCTCCCGTAATATAATAATATGCCATTTAGCAGACGCTTTAATCCAAAGCGATTTACAGTCATGCGTGCATACATTTTTGTGTATGGGTGGTCCCGGGGATTGAACCCACTACCTTGGCGTTACAAGCGCCGTGCTCTACCAGTTGAGCTACAGAGGACCACTATAAAGGCATTTCTTTGTAATAGCCTTTATAGTTGACGTGTTCATGTGAAATAACTATTCAAGGCAGCTGCAGTGCAGAACCTTTGCTCTATAAACGTAATTAATCTACACTGAACAAAAATATCAATGCAACATGTGAAGTGTTGGTCCCATGTTTCATGAGCTGAAATAAAAGATCCCAGAAATGTTCCATACTCACAAAAAGCTACATTTTTCTCAGATTTTGTGCACAAATTTGTTTACATCCCTGTTAGTGAGCATTTCTCCTTTGCCAAGATCATCCATCCACCTGACAGGTGTGGCATATCAAGAAGCTGATTAAACAGCATGATCATTACACAGGTGCACCTTGTGCTGGAGACAAAAGGCCACACTAAAATGTGCAGTTTTGTCACACAACACAATGCCACAGATGTCTCAAGTTTTGAGGGAGCGTGCAATTGGCATGCTGACTGCAGGAATGTCCACCAGAGCTGTTGCCAGATAATTGAATGTTCATGTCTCTACCATAAGACGCCTCCAACGTCGTTTTAGAGAATTTGGTAGTACATCCAACCGGCCTCACAACCGCAGACCACGTGTATGGTGCAGTGTGAGCAAGCGTTATGCTGATATCAACGTTGTGAACAGAGTGCCCCATGGTGGAGGTGGGGTTATGGTATCGGCAGGCATAAGCTACGGACAACAATTGCATTTTATCGATGGCAGTTTGAATGCACAGAGACACCGTGACGAGATCCTGAGGGCCATTGTCATGCCATTCATCTGCCGCCATCACCTCATGTTTCAGCATGATAATGCACGGCCCCATGTCACAAGGATCTGTACACAATTCCTGGAAGCTGAAAATGTCACAATTCCTCCATAGCCTGCATACTAACCAGACATGTCACCCATTGAGCATGTTTGGGATGCTCTGGATCAACGTACACTGCTCAAAAAATAAAGGGAACACTTAAACAACACAATGTAACTCCAAGTCAATCACACTTCTGTGAAATCAAACTGTCCACTTAGGAAGCAACACTGATTGACAATACATTTCACATGCTGTTGTGCAAATGGAATAGACAACAGGTGGAAATTATAGGCAATTAGCAAGACACCCCCAATAAAGAAGTGGTTCTGCAGGTGGTGACCACAGACCACTTCTCAGTTCCTATGCTTCCTGGTTGATGTTTTGGTCACTTTTGAATGCTGGCAGTGCTTTCACTCTAGTGGTAGCATGAGACGGAGTCTACAACCCACACAAGTGGCTCAGGTAGTGCAGCTCATCCAGGATGGCACATCAATACGAGCTGTGGCAAGAAGGTTTGCTGTGTCTGTCAGCGTAGTGTCCAGAGCATGGAGGCGCTACCAGGAGACAGGCCAGTACAGCAGGAGACGTGGAGGAGGCTGTAGGAGGGCAACAACCCAGCAGCAGGACCGCTACCTCCGCCTTTGTGCAAGGAGGAGCAGGAGGAGCACTGCCAGAGCCCTGCAAAATGACCTCCAGCAGGCCACAAATGTGCATGTGTCTGCTCAAACGGTCAGAAACAGACTCCATGAGGGTGGTATGAGGGGCCCGACGTCCACAGGTGGGGGTTGTGCTTACAGCCCAACACCGTGCAGGACGTTTGGCATTTGCCAGAGAACACCAAGATTGGCAAATTCGCCACTGGCCCCTGTGCTCTTCCCAGATGAAAGCAGGTTCACACTGAGCACATGTGAGAGACGTGACAGAGTCTGGAGACGCCGTGGAGAGCGTTCTGCTGCCTGCAACATCCTCCAGCATGACCGGTTTGACGGTGGGTCAGTCATGGTGTGGGGTGGCATTTCTTTGGGGGCCGCACAGCCCTCAATGTGCTCGCCAGAGGTAGCCTGACTGCTATTAGGTACCGAGATGAGATCCTCAGACCCCTTGTGAGACCATATGCTGGTGCGGTTGGCCCTGGGTTCCTCCTAATGCAAGACAATGCTAGACCTCATGTGGCTGGAGTGTGTCAGCAGTTCCTGCAAGAGGAAGGCATTGATGCTATGGACTGGCCCGCCCGTTCCCCAGACCTGAATCCAATTGAGCACATCTGGGACATCATGTCTCATCGACGGGGCTGTAGTGGAACAGGTTGAGAGCTTCAAGTTCCTTGGTGTCCACATCACCAACAAACTATCATGGTCCAAACACACCAAGACAGTCGTGAAGAGGGCACGACAAAGCCTATTCCCCCTCAGGAGACTAAAAAGATTTGGCATGGGTCCTCAGATCCTCAAAAAATTCTACAGCTGCACCATCGAGAGCATCCTGACTGGTTGCATCACCGCCTGGTATGGCAACTGCTTGGCCTCTGACCGCAAGGCACTACAGAGGGTAGTGCGTACGGCCCAGTACATCACTGGGGCAAAGCTCCCCTGCCATCCAGGACCTCTATACCAGGCGGTGTCAGAGGAAGGCCCTCAAAATTGTCAAAGACTCCAGCCACCCTAGTCATAGACTGTTCTCTCTGCTACCGCACGGCAAGCGGTACCGGAGTGCCAAGTCTAGGTCCAAAAGACTTCTCAACAGCTTCTACCCCCAAGCCATAAGACTCCTGAACAGCTAATCATGGCTACCCGGACTATTTGCACTGCCCCCCCCCACCCCACCCTTTTTCCGCTGCTGCTACTCTGTTAAGTATTTATGCATAGTCACTTTAACTCTACCCACATGTACATATTACCTCAACTACCTCAACTAGTCGGTGCCCCCGCACATTGACTATGCAACGGTACCCCCCTGTATATATAGCCTCCCTACTGTCACTTTATTTTACTGTATATATAGCCTCCCTACTGTCACTTTATTTTACTTCTGCTCTTTTTTCTCAACACTTTTTTTGTTGTTGTTTTATTCTTACTTTTTTTGTTTAAAATAAATGCACTGTTGGTTAAGGGCTGTAAGTAAGCATTTCACTGTAATGTCTGCACCTGTTGTATTCGGCGCATGTGACCAATAAAATTTGATTTGATTTGATGTCTCGCTCCATCCACCAATGCCACGTTGCACCACAGACTGTCCAGGAGTTGGCGGTTGCTTTAGTCCAGGTCTAGGAGGAGATCCCTCACCGCCACCTCATCAGGAGCATGCCCAGGCATTGTAGGGAGGTCATACAGGCACGTGGAGGCCACACACACTACTGAGCCTCATTTTGACTTGTTTTAAGGACATTACATCAAAATTGGATCAGCCTGTAGTGTGGTTTTCCACTTTAATTTTGAGGGTGACTCCAAATCCAGACCTCCATGGGTTGATAAATTTGATTTCCATTGATCATTTTTGTGTGATTTTGTTGTCAGCACATTCAACTATGTAAAGAAAAAAGTATTTAATAAGATTATTTCATTCATTCAGATCTAGAAAGTGCTATTTTAGTGTTCCCTTTATTTTTTTGAGCAGTGTATATGACAGCACATTCGCAAAGCCATTGAAGAGGAGTGGGACAACATTCCACAGGCCACAATCAACAGCCTGATCAACTCTATGCAAAGGAGATGTGTCGCGCTGCATGAGGCAAATGGTGGCAGATACTGACTGGTTTTCTGATCCTGCCCCTACCATTTTATAAAGGTATCTGTGACCCACAGATGCATGTCTGTATTCCCAGTCATGTGAAATCCATAGATTAGGGCTTAATTAATTTATTTCAGTTGACTGATTTCCTTATATGAACTGTAACTCAGTAAAATCTTTTAAATTGTTGCATGTTTTGTTTATATTTTTGTTCAGTATACAGTGAGGGAAAAAAGTATTTGATCCCCTGCTGATTTTGTACGTTTGCCCACTGACAAAGAAATGATCTGTCTATAATTTTAATGGTAGGTTTATTTGAACAGTGAGAGACAGAATAACAAAATAATCCAGAAAAACGCATGTCAAAAATGTTATGAATTGATTTGCATTTTAATGAGGGAAATAAGTATTTGACCCCCCTCTCAATCAGAAAGATTTCTGGCTCCCAGGTGTCTTTTATACAGGTAACAAACTGAGATTAGGAGCACACTCTTAAAGGGAGTATAAAAGACACCTGTCCACAGAAGCAATCAATCAATCAGATTCCAAACTCTCCACCATGGCCAAGACTAAAGAGCTCTCCAAGGATGTCAGGGACAAGATTGTAGACCTACACAAGGCTGGAATGGGCTACAAGACCATCGCCAAGCAGTTTGGTGAGAAGGTGACAACAGTTGGTGCGATTATTCGCAAATGGAAGAAACACAAAGAACTGTCAATCTCCCTTCGGCCTGGGGCTCCATGTAAGATCTCACCTCGTGGAGTTGCAATGATCATGAGAACGGTGAGGAATCAGCCCAGAACTACACGGGAGGATCTTGTCAATGATCTCAAGGCAGCTGGGACCATAGTCACCAAGAAAACAATTGGTAACACACTACGCCATTAAGGACTAAAATCCTGCAGCGCCTGCAAGGTCCCCCTGCTCAAGAAAGCACATATACAGGCCCGTCTGAAGTTTGCCAATGAACATCTGAATGATTCAGAGGAGAACTGGGTGAAAGTGTTGTGGTCAGATGAGACCAAAATCGAGCGTTTTGGCATCAACTCAACTCGCCGTGTTTGGAGGAGGAGGAATGCTGCCTATGACTCCAAGAACACCATCCCCATCGTCAAACATGGAGGTGGAAACATTATGCTTTGGGGGTGTTTTTCTGCTAAGGGGACAGGACAACTTCACCGCATCAAAGGGACGATCAACGGGGCTATGTACCGTCAAATCTTGGGTGAGAACCTCCTTCCCTCAGCCAGGGCATTGAAAATGGGTCGTAGATGGAGTATTCCAGCATGACAATGACCCAAAACTCACGGCCAAGGCAACAAAGGAGTGGCTCAAGAAGAAGCACATTAAGGTCCTGGAGTGGCCTAGCCAGTCTCCAGACCTTAATCCCATAGAAAATATGTGGAGGGGAGCTGAAGGTTTGAGTTGCCAAACGTCAGCCTCGAAACCTTAATGACTTGGAGAAGATCTGCAAAGAGGAGTGGGACAAAATCCCTCCTGAGATGTGTGCAAACCTGGTGGCCAACTACAAGAATCGTCTGACCTCTGTGATTGCCAACAAGGGTTTTGCCACCAAGTACTAAGTCATGTTTTGCAGAGGGGTCAAATACTCATTTCCTTCATTAAAATGCAAATCAATTTATAACATTTTTGACATGCATTTTTCTGGATTTTTTTGTTGTTATTCTGTCTCTCACTGTTCAAATAAACCTACCATTAAAATTATAGACTGATCATGTCTTTGTCAGTGGGCAAACGTACAAAATCAGCAGGGGATCAATTACTTTTTCCCCTCACTGTACATGTAAAAGCTGGATAGTACCCAGGGGCTGCTTAATAGATGACCCATTTAAAGGATGTCAGAAGATTGTCAAAGACTCCAGTCATCCAGGTTATAGACTGTTCTCTTCTGCTACCACACAGCAAGCGGTACCAGAGCGCCAAGACTAGGTCCAAAAGGCTCCTTAACAGCTTCTACCCCCAAGCTACAGTGGGGGAAAAAAAGTATTTAGTCAGCCACCAATTGTGCAAGTTCTCCCACTTAAAAAGATGAGAGAGGCCTGTAATTTTCATCATAGGTACACGTCAACTATGACAGACAAATTGAGAAAAAAAATCCAGAAAATCACATTGTAGGATTTTTAATGAATTTATTTGCAAATTATGGTGGAAAATAAGTATTTGGTCACCTACAAACAAGCAAGATTTCTGGCTCTCACAGACCTGTAACTTCTTCTTTAAGAGGCTCCTGTCGTGTATTGGAATTATGCCTTTGTTAAATGTTTTTCTTGAAGAAATGGAATGTTGCTTATGTTAGGTCAAATGTGGCGTTTGTGGGGTGACGCCCCAGGGGAGACTGGTGATTGGCCAGAAGAGGGAGCCACCCATCTTTTTGCATTGTTTATAAGTAGGGGCTAAACGAAGAAGTTAGAGCGGCCATTCTGAGGCGTCGCTCTCCGGGTGGGCATGTCACCTGTAACTTATGCTGAAAGCTTGTGATCTGAATAAACCTTATGATCAAAGTTCAGTATGAGCGGACTCCTTTGTTTATCAGCAATGATTGCCAGCACTTACGCGATATCGACAAATGGCGCCCAACGTGGGGCTGGTCTGCATCTCTCCTTTGCTCATTCGTAGCCGCCAAGCTAACTCGGTCTGAAGTGCCAGAAAAGGGTGAGTTTTCCTCACAGGTTGTTGGTTTGGATGCTATGTGATTGTACACTGGAGAAATGTACCATACGACCGTGCCTCGTGTGGCGTTATTGCTGATAACTGGGGGATCTGGCTAATCATTATAAGAATTTAAAACAGCGCAAAAGTGGGTAGAGCTTATGGATTGTTTATAGAGATGTGTTGCTTGAATAGTAAGTCAAGAACAATCGGGGCCAAGATATGTATACAAGTTAGGACATTGCAGGATTTGATAAGCCCTCGGAACAAACGGGCGACCCCTATGGTGGGCCGTAAATCCTGGTAACGCGCTATGTGTTGTCAGGTCAGTCTTCGACTGGAGTTTGGTTGTAGATTTAGTGGGGGGTTGCTTGCCCATCTTCTGTCCGACGGGATATCTGCTTGGGGGGGACCGCTCATAAAATATCCAGAACTCACGGCAGCCTAAAGTTAGGACAAAGGAAAAAGTAATTAAAGACACAATGTCGGGTACATTGTTTTTATGCTACATGGTGCATACAGGCTAAGGCTAAATGCTAATGCTAATATGCTGCATGCTAACATGTGACCGTAGAGGTCCACCGCGATGGGAATAAAGCCTCTTAAATTATGTTTGTATGTGGAATTTCGGTTCTATGTTTTGTGAGCGCTGTTAAATGTTGTTTGACTATGAGGGGGAAACGGAGGTACAGCAGGACCGTTAACCGTCTATTTGGGTTGGGGAGAGATCTAAGAATCTCCCTTCCACGGTGAAAAAGTATTTTTGAATGTATCGCGCATGCGTGGGATTTTACTAAACAACACATCTGTTACACTGCAGGGGGAGACAGGGAGACACAGACGAGGGAACAAAGAGGAGAGATTTTAACACGAATCTTATAGTTTTAAAGCGGCTGGTGTTTGAACATGAAACTATTTGTTGAGATGTAGTGAATTTATACATTAAATATATGTTGACGGAGTATAATGAATTAAATTAAATGACGGATTAAAATAAATAAAAAGTAAATAAAAATGTTTTTGAGCGATCTATTTAGTCCTGAGTTTAGTCTTAGAGCGAATATGAGTGGGGGAATATTGAATATGGTTGAAGTAACTCAGTATTGCATTAACTACTAAAATCTTTTCCTGTGTCTCTGTTCTTCTGTCATATGAGAGGAGCAATAGGGACGATACGACAGGAGAGAGGAGAGAGAGAGAGGGGGTGCTGACGTAGCGTCACGTGACGCGGCAGAGGATCGAGTCAAGGGTTTGAGACTGGTCTGGTTACAAAATCTTCCCCCTACAGGATATTTGATGTTATGACAATTTCACATAGGCTTGGCAAATGCAAATTCATTAAAAATTGCATTTGGGAGGCTCTGTGCATCACTGGGGTTTGATTGGAGTTGTGTTGGGAATCAAGGACTGACATTATTCTGTAAATTTAAGATAATTAGGTGCTGATAGAGCAAGGGGTTATGGGAATTGTAGTAATGGTAGGGTTACAGGCTTTGTTTATGGGTATGGTAGTCTGAAGTTGACTACTTGCATTTGAGGGGTTGTGGTAAGATAGCCACTAATTGATAAATTGGTAAGATAGGATATAAATAAAAATTGGTTTTAATTATTCATAATTTTTAATTGATTTTTTAATTGATTTTTTATTGTAATTAGAAATGGTTTTTGAATAAACATTTTAATTGAATTTTTCATATTCATATTTTTATTGATTTTTTTTTTTTTTTGGGTTGTTTAGGTTTATATTAATAATTAAAGGGGGAAGCCATAGGCTATATAGTCTAAAATAAAATAATTCACGATAAAGGAATATAAAAGGGTTGTTACAATGGGGAGAAAGGACAGCAAGGCTATAAAAGTCATTACACCGATTGGTATAGTACAAAATGGTAATCCTTTGGTTAAGAGTATTGCTAGGTTATCCGGCAAATGAAACAAAAGTTGCCCTTCATTCTCAAACAAAACTGATAAAAGATTCCAGCGATAAGATAAAGGTATAGAGAAAATGCTAAAGGAAGAAAAGGCGACAGGAAAACTAATGGCAGAAGTTAGTACACCTTTCTCACATACGGATTCAGCAAAAAGACACCCACCTTATGAGAAGGAAGTAGAGCTTAGGGATGTTTATCCTCAGCTTCCAGTGATCATCCAGCAGGGTGATTGTTGCATTAGAGATGAAGATGAATAATAGATAGAGGACAAGCAGAAACGACCAGAAAGATGAATCCAAAACTCCAGAAGGAAGAAAAACCGAGATGTCTGGAAACTAAGAGAAGAATGAGGTTCGGAAAGATGAGGATGAAGATACAGAAGGAGAAAACCTGCTGAGAAAATAATCCCAAGAATTGGTGGAGAAGAAGAATACATTGAGGCCAAGCAGCTGAAGAAAAGTAAGAAGATGATGGAAGATGATATTGTGAGGACAGAACTTAGAATATAAGCTTTTGAAGAATCCTGATATGTCAACAGCAAGAAAGAACAGGATCAAGAAACTCTCAGAGAACTCAATCATACAACTGGTGGAGAAGAGAAGCTTTGGTTAGGAAGAATCAGAGTGAACCAAATCAACAATCACTGCTACAGCTTCAACTGAACAATATCAAATGCAATTGTACCAGCCAAGGGGGGTACCAGGTGTTCCATATCCACAGACAGTTTCTGGACAGACACAGAATTGGAGAGGAAGAGGACGATAAGGCTTAGAAGGAGGAGGAAGATTTCAGCTACACTTCCAGCAACTTTCAGAAGACTGTTATAATTATGGACAGGTTGGTCACTTTACCTGTGAGTGCAACAAGTCAGGAGGAAACAACAGAGAACATTTTTAAGGAAGATACAGGGGCCAGTCAAGATCACCTGTTCTCCAGGTGAACCCTAAGGATTCTAGAGTGCCTAGAAGATACGAAGGGGGTGTCAGCTGATAGCACCGATTAGAGAAGAAGAGAAAATATCTAACAATTGAAGTGAAAATAAAAAGGACTATGAGAAGTGATGGTGAATAGTGGAAAAACTTATCTGTGTTGAGCCTAAAGAGGTTAAACATCTCACTATGTAAAATTAACTAATTAGGATAGGGATTTGAGGTAGTAAAATAGCTACTCTTAAGGAACCAATTGAGCTCTGCTATAGAACTCAAAGAGAAATCAAAATAGACATACTAATATTAGTACCTATTGCATTGTTGGGAAGAGAGGCATTGTTTAAATTGAATTGTACAATAAGATGTACACTAAACGGCTGTCTGGTAGAAGATTTTAAAAAGTAGGGTTTTTGGGAATCATATTTGCTTAAAAAGATAATATCATAGGAAGGATGATAATCTATTAGACAATCTGTCTGAAAAATTAAAGTTAAAAGAGGTGACTGTTATTCTGGGTTACATTCTTACACTAAGAGATTTCAGGCTAGGCTAAAAGGTGTTTAGTTGTTTGCCAAGTCTGTGTGTAAAGAAGTCAGAAGCAGGTGGGGACTTTCCCAATCACATATTCTAAAAATTGGTGGTAAAGGGATTTTGTGAATAAATCAGTGGAAAATGTTTTTAAAGGTTAGGAGAAAAGATTAGATTAAAAAGTTAGGAGAACTAGGTTGAAGGAACTCTAAGACAGTAAGCTAAGTTTCAAAGTTAGTAGTAAGAGAGAGAGAACAGTGGTGAAGGATATTTTAGAGTTTAGTGGGAAGATAGATATGGTAGAGTTTAGATCTGTTAGGAGCAGATGCATTGAGAAAGTATGCGTTGCTGAATGATAAGAGAAGATTGAGGGTGATTGAGTATCTATATTTACAGTTCCCAGCAGGGAGATCAAGGTAATTATAGGTGTATTTTTTATAATCAAAGGTTTGAAAGTGAGGGTTTAGAGTAGGAAGAGAGAGTGAATGTAAGTTACATTTACGTCATTTGACACTAGTGGTGATAGATGGAAGTACAAGCAAAGAGTTCAAATCTTTGGGGAAAATGGATGAAGTAATTAAGGACATTAACACGTCAGTCTATTAAAACAACAGTGAGAAGCAATTCAACTCTTTCAACATTGATAGTTATTAAAGCCATAAATATATCGCATTTGATTATAAAGGGAACCAATAAGCTCCAGCACCCATTGTAGGGGAACGCTGTTTTTAGGGTTAGGATGGGGACGTTCCTCCCACATGGAGAGATAATTATGGAGAAGAAGTATTGTTATCAGGACCAGATGTAGAAGCTGTTGCACCTAATCAAAGGAGATATAGTTTGTACAACGATATGAAGTGGAAGAGGGTTATGAGTGACTGTTCACTTATGTTGCGTAATGTTACAGAGAAAGGTCAGGGAGAATATATGTGTACTTATCTAGTGCAAGCATTAAAATTTGTTCCGGTTAAGAATTATTGGTTAAAAGGCTATGTAATTCATAAAGTGACGCTTATAATGGAAGATTTGAAGTCTGTTGAAGTTTCCACAGTCACCAAAGGAGTTCAGGAAGAATATGTTACAGTAGTCACTCCAACAGTAGATAATACACATAGGATATCGGTAGCTTTGCCACTAGAAATAATTAAGGTTGATAAATCAACTACTTTAATGGTAACTTTGAAAGGGATTAATGATACGATGGCAATAGCAAATGTAGGAAGTATGACACCGACAACAACTTTTCTGAAATTAAAGGAGGTAGCAAGAAGGACTCAGGGGTTTATGTTACGGATGGAGAGTGCTGTCAATGATAGTACGAATAGGGTTAAAATAGGAGAACAGATAGTAGTAGAGAGAATATAGATTCATCAGTGGAGGTACAGGATGAGGTCTTTGATTTTAATGACAGACAAGGAGAGGTATCTGATCAGTACCGCTTCGTTAGGGAAGAGAGAAACTAAATGGAGTGGTTTGATTCTTCTGTTGTGAAAATTAGAGATAGATGGGCAGGTTCCAGCAGCTCATTCTGTAAGATCAGTGAGGAATCTTGAGGGTCCATGTCTGTTGAGAATTCCAGACAAACATTTTAGAGACGGTCGCTCGACCTCTATCAAGTGTGTGTCAGTCTTATGCGTTGTCATGACTGTGGTATCAGCAACAGTCAGTAACAGATAAAATAATGTCGTTGTCAAAACATTTGTTTAAGCCTAGGATTAGGTGGTATTGGGTTAAGTGAATTAACTTGTGTGCATTTGTTAGATGGGAAGGAAACTCAGGTAACAGCGAACCCTGGAACGTTTGAGGTGAAACCATTGAGGGCTAAAAATTGTTTTTGTTCTAATAAAACATATGATGTAAAGGGAATGTTCATGGGAATATCAGATTGTGATGATTATATGATGACTTTGGATAAGCACGAACATAAGGTTAGAGAGGACAAATATAATGTAACTTTTTATGTACCAGGTAGTAGGAACAGCAGGACTTTGATGGTTAAAAGATTAGCTTTTGCCTGACAATGGGACTATGGGGAATTTGAGAGATATTTAAAGGGTTTGTGGTGATAAAGCGTATATATTCTTACCCTATTGATGGATAGGATGTTGTTACATATCAACGTTGAAGCTTCCATATGAGGTTTCTACCATTAAAAGAGGGGTACCACCGGACACAGATAAATATAGGGCTGGAAATAGGATGAAAAAGACATGGCTACATGTCATAGTCTTCAAGCCTATCATTGAAGGATAAATCTAAGGGAGAAGGGGGGACTTTTTTCCATGGTATGGTGTAACATTTGGGAAGATCCTATTGATAATGTTAGTTATACTTTGAGTCCAGATAGTTCAGATATTATCACTAGGGTTATATATGCATTGAAGAATATAAAGGGATGCATTTGCTAGATCTGAAGGAGCGGAAGTCAGCGAAGACTTGGTTGCAAGATCAGGTAGGCCCAGTAGGGGCAGTGATGGTTCAGATTTTAGTTGCAGCTTTGATAGCACTGTGTGTGAGGTTTGTAATTTGTTACTGACCTTGAGAAAGCTATGATATTGAGATAGGTTGGAGAGTGATGCCTGGAGACAACACTCAGATGCCGGTGTTGACTGTTCCTGATCTGGATGAAGGTGGACAAGTGGAACTGAATGGATAAATATCATTTTTGATGTTTTGATCATTTTTCAATTTTTTTCAATATTAGTGTGATTTTAGTATGATTTTATGAATCAAAGGGGGGAAGTGTATGAATGAATAATTATCCTAGTTCATTATTCTATCATTAATGTGATTCATGCATCATTTATATATCATTTTTATATTCTTAGTTGATATTGATGTTTAATTTGAAGGTGTTGTTTTGCAAAAGATACTGTTTGGTCTTTCCTTTTCTTCCAGAAGCATTTGGGGGACATGTGGAGATTGAAATACTCAAACAAGGACAATATGAAGGGACAATATGACTGGAGGAGATGAAACAAGGAGGGTGTGGCCGATTCCATCATCAACAGTCCATTGGAAGAGGAGACTACGGGGAGATGAAGTGTAGTGGACTACATTCCAATGTCTGCAATGAAATATAGACATATTTGCATGTGTAATACATAATTGTGTCATACTCTTACGTATTAATTTTTGTAGAATGATGTTTGATGTTATTGGATACATGTGGGGATCTTAGATGTTTTTGTTTATTTCGGTGATGCTTAGGGACAGGGAGTCTAGGGCAGGGAGAGGTCCACTGTAGGGTCCAATGGGTTGACCAGCCTTAGAGTGGATATTTTTGGATAGGATTTTGTTTGCAGGGGCTTACATGTGTATTTAATTGCATCATAGTTTCAAATGCATTTACATTGTTTATGAGTTTATCTGGAGTACCGAGGTGGTTGCCTGGGGCAGAGGGACCGTGAGAGAATTTTACTGTCTTGATTGATGGATGGATTTGGAACGAAAGTTGCCGGACAGTTTTTCGCTCTTACACTCCATAAAGATTTGTTCATATTTCATAGTAATGTATTCACACTTCATAAACAGTTATTCATATTTCATAGAAAGGTATTTACACTCTAGAGAAGAATGTTTTTGGTTTAATGTTAAAGATACTCAATAAGATAAATTGTTACTTGTCATAATCCTATTCTGTTTGTTTTCGAGACTTTTAGTTCGTCTCGAAGGGGGGAAATGTCATGTATTGGGATTATGCCTTTGTTAAATGTTTTTCTTGAAGAAATGGAATGTTGTTTATGTTAGGTCAAATGTGGCGTTTGTGGGGTGACGCCCCAGGGGAGACTGGTGATTGGCCAGAAGAGGGAGCCACCCATCTTTTTGCATTGTTTATAAGTAGGGGCTAAACGAAGAAGAAGTTAGAGCGGCCATTCTGAGGCGTCGCTCTCCGGGTGTGCATGTCACCTGTAACTTATGCTGAAAGCTTGTGATCTGAATAAACCTTATGATCAAAGTTCAGTATGAGCGGACTCCTTTGTTTATCAGCAATGATTGCCAGCACTTACGCGATACGACACTCCTCTGTCCTCCACTCGTTACCTGTATTAATGGCACCTGTTTGAACTTGTTATCAGTATAAAATACACCTGTCCACAACCTCAAACAGTCACACTCCAAACTCCACTATGGCCAAGACCAAAGAGCTGTCAAAGGACACCAGAAACAAAATTGTAGACCTGCACCAGGCTGGGAAGACTGAATCTGCAATAGGTAAGCAGCTTGGTTTGAAGAAATCAACTGTGGGAGCAATTATTAAGAAATGGAAGACATACAAGACCACTGATAATCTCCCTCGATCTGGGGCTCCACGCAAGATCTCACCCCGTGGGGTCAAAATGATCACAAGAACGGTGAGCAAAAATCCCAGAACCACACAGGGGGGACCTAGTGAATGACCTGCAGAGAGCTGGGACCAAAGTAACAAAGCCTACCATCAGTAACACACTACGCCGCCAGGGACTCAAATCCTGCAGTGCGAGACGTGTCCCCCTGCTTAAGCCAGTACATGTCCAGGCCCGTCTGAAGTTTGCTAGAGTGCATTTGGATGATCCAGAAGAGGATTGGGAGAATGTCATATGGTCAGCTGAAACCAAAATAGAACTTTTTGGTAAAAACTCAACTACGTCGTGTTTGGAGGACAAAGAATGCTGAGTTGCATTCAAAGAACACCATACCTACTGTGAAGCATGGGGGTGGAAACATCATGCTTTGGGGCTGTTTTTCTTCAAAGGGACCAGGACGACTGATCCGTGTAAAGGAAAGAATGAATGGGGCCATGTATCGTGAGATTTTGAGTGAAAACCTCCTTCCATCAGCAAGAGCATTGAAGATGAAACGTTCAGCATGACAATGATCCCAAACACACCGCCTGGGCAACGAAGGAGTGGCTTCGTAAGAAGCATTTCAAGGTCCTGGAGTGGTCTAGCCAGTCTCCAGATCTCAACCCCATAGAAAATCTTTGGAGGGAGTTGAAAGTCCATGTTGCCCAGCGACAGCCCCAAAACATCACTGCTCTAGAGGAGATCTGCATGGAGGAATGGGCCAAAATACCAGCAACAGTGTGTGAAAACCTTGTGAAGACTTACAGAAAACGTTTGACCTGTGTCATTGCCAACAAAGGGTATATAACAAAGTATTGAGAAACTTTTGTTATTGACCAAATACTTATTTTCCACCATAATTTGCAAATAAATTCATTAAAAATCCTACAATGTGATTTTCTGGATTTTTTTTTCTCATTTTGTCTGTCATAGTTGACGTGTACCTATGATAAAAATTACAGGCCTCTTTCATCTTTTTAAGTGGGAGAACTTGCACAATTGGTGGCTGACTAAATACTTTTTCCCCCACTGTATAAGACTGCTGAACAATTAATCAAATGTCCACCCCCCCCCACCCACCCATTGTTGGTTAAGGGCTTGTAAGTAAGCATTTCACGGTAAGGTCTACACCTGTTGTATTCGGTGCATGTGACAAATCAAATTTGCCTTGATTTGATTTAGGCATTTCATTATCCAGTCCTTTGGAATATTGGCAATCAGTTCAAAAGTTATCATGTCTAGAATATGAAAGGAATATTCCTTGTGTAAAGGAGGCCACACTGCTTGCTTAGCGAGTACCTCTTCCTCCTGATTCAGATCAATAGCGAGGCTGGAACCCAGGACCTCAGCCTCGCTAACATAGGTGAATCTCCTCAACCTCCTGAAGCATCTTATCCCAGTCGTGCCACCGAAAGCTAGCTATTCGGCAGCATAAGTCGAGAGTTTCACAGATCCCCATCTGCTACATTCACCCCCCAAACTCACTCCACAGCAATCCCAGGGTTGAACTGAGCACAACTGCAGATCCGGGTAACGGCACCATTGCAAAGGGCGTCACGCTGCTTGCTTTGCAAATACCACTGCCTCCTAATTCGGCTCATACCGAGGCTCGAACCCAGGACATCAGCCTTGCTAACACACGTGACTGCCCTAATGAAGCACCTTACCCAGTTGCACCACTGAAATGCTCCTCAATTGCCTGCTCTGGCAGAGGATGCTCAGATGTATCCTACCACGGAAGAGTTTTGAAATCCGCAACCCCTCTGAAACAGCTGTTTGATATGATACTTATCCCTTCATCTATAAAATGTTTAGCACAACTAGCTACATACTGTATCTTCTTACCACTTTACACATGTTTTTTTGGATTCCACTTCTGTAAATGTCCTTTGCCTGATGACGTTATAGTGGAGAAGGAGAGTCTAATTTCTTACAAGCGCATTTGTTTACATGTTCCCTCCTCTCCTCTCCACAATTACCTTTGACCTGTATGTATGTGTCTTTCGGAGGGGTTGGGTTAAAAGTGGAAGTCAAATTTCGGTTGGACATTGTGTGAAATTGACCAATAAGGTGATCTTAATCTTAACCTTTGACCTTTTTCAAAAGGACGCGAGGAGTGGACGCAAGGAATCGAGGAAATCCAATTGAGATTCTCCATTCACATTAAAGAATTCAGAAGACACCTGATGTAATCATCTTTATTATCATCAACTTTTTCTGTATAAACTGTAACCTTTTTTGTAACACACTCTTCTCTTCTCATCCTCATGTCAGATAAGATGATGCCGACAGAGATGGACATCATCTTTCTTGCTCCAACCCGACTATTTTATGAGTTTTTTCCCCATGTTTATCCTTACTTTTTTGCACAGAAAGCTCAAACCATTATCACCTATGACCGGCAAGTACTTTTGGACTACGAAACTACAGCTACTGACCTCGACTTCAACCTTGATTTCAGCTCCTACTTCAAGTCCAACTCAGCTGTTCCCTTGTTTACATCGTACCCACCTCCATTGTTCGGGAACCCAAGCACCGCAAGCAAAGATGTGGAAGGAGGACTGGAGTCCTTGTTAGACTCAGACGCAGAGAAAATATTCCGGCACTCTACTCCATTTTATTGTCAAATGTCCGGTCACTTGAGAACAAGATGGATGAACTCCATTAGAGAGTTTCCTACCAACGGGATGTGAAAAACTGTAATATTCTATGTTTTTCAGAAACTTGTCTGACAGACGATATGGACATACAACTCAAGGGTTTCTCCATGCTTCATCATGACCGGATAGTGTACTGGTGCGTTGCTTCAAGTGTGAAGGAAGTCTTCAGCTTTTGCTCACCTGAACTAGAATACCTCATGGTAAATTGGACCTCTATACCAGGCGGTGTCAGAAGAAGGCCCGGAAAATTGTCCAAGACCCCATCCACTCAAGCCATAGACTGTACACTCTTCTACCGCACGGCAAGCGGTACCGGAGCGCCAAGTCTGGGACCAAAAGGCACCTGTACAGCTTCTACCCCCAAGCCATAAGCCCAGGCCTCGAATTTCCCGGCAGCATGGCCGTCGATGCCCCCTTGTGTGGCCGTAATACTCCCTAGAAAAGAATTCATGCCTTGCGGCCAACGTGGCCGTTGTGCCCTTGGGCTGAATATAATAATTATAATTCCCTTCTCCTGGCTGCCAATCGTCGTGCGCCGAAGCATCTCTCACTCACATGGCTCTCTCAGATATCTCAATTCTTATTAGCAAATGTCTGTCAAGTGATCGGGTCCTTTTCAGAGGCATTGCAGCTCTGAAGTAGACTACAAGTGAAGACAGACACATCGGGATTCAACAGTGCACATCCTTCTTATCGAATTCCGAGGCACATATTGAAGATGTTAGAACTGTCCACATTTACTTTTTGTCAGCCAACAAGATCAGTAACAAACAGTAAAAGCCCTAGCCTGTGTCAATCGACTATCCCCCATAGTACAAAAGTTGACCTATTCTATTGGTCAGCTTGTTTTTCTGTGCGAGCAAGAAATATTCCTAACATACTCTGGGACAGTTGTGGGACGTCGTGCTAGATCCCAAATTAATACAACCACTATCAAAAATGAGGCTGATGCAACAGATCAGAATGTTTAGATTAAAATGTTGATAAACTGTTAGGCTATTTCTTCACATTAAGTACAGCATGCACACGTGGCAGTAAGCCGAATGTTCAAAAATGCAAAACACCGTTCTCAAAAGTGCACCGCAAATGCGAGTGGGTTCATATGACAACGATTGAAATATCTTTTAGAAATGTTGAAAGAGGTAAGATCTAAATACGCAACAACGAGCATGGGTTGTTAATATGACTGGGATTGTGTCTTTGGCTGCTGGACACCGAAAGAAAGTTGAGAACATGAGAGAAATTCTGGTTTCAATGGCATATGTGGAAGTGTTTATAAGAGAATCCCCTTAACAGTCCTATGGTTGGAACACGATAAGACATGCCTCATAAAATGACAAAAACGTCCAGGTTTAAAACAATTATGTTTATTGTTCAATAGTTTCAAAATGTTGACTGCCTTGACTCAGATTGCAAGGTGGGTGGCCTTTCTCACTGGCCTTTCTCTCCTATTTGAACAAACAGTGCCTTAAGAACAGTGCCTCAAGTATGTTGACAGAATCAAGCCTTTAGATGTTAATATTAATAATGATCCTACATTATATTTGTCAAACATGACTGGCGTTTAACCTATACTGTATATATGTAGGCCTAATTAAAAATTGAATTAAAGTTTGGCTACATTTTCAGGCGCCTCCCTCATCTTAGCATTGGTCTGGACATGACATGCTGTAGCTAATATGCATAGGCTATCACCTACGCAAATTGTTTATGTACATTTACATACGCTTATGTTTTTCTTAACAGAATAGCTAGTGTTTTTCCGTTTTTAAATCAATTTCATTGGCTATTTTGGTTAATGGCCTTTGTCCCCTAGAAGATGGCCTGGGTGCCCTGGCAGATTGGGCACCTCTTGAAAGCCAAAAATCTATGTATGCACACTCACTGGGACTCTGTCCACACACTCACACATACTTACACTCCAACACACACAAATTACACACACACATGCATATTTACCACACACATACACACACTATCCCCATAGCTGCTACTACTCTGTTTACTATCTATACTGATTGCCTAGTCACCTTTACCCCTACCTACATGTACATATTACCTGAAATACCTCGTACACCTGCACATTGACTTGGTACCGGTAGTCCTTGTATATAGCCTGGTTATTTTAATTGATTGTGTTACTGTTTTCTATTTTAATTTGCAAATTGTCATACTTTTTAACTCTGCGTTGTTGGGAAGGGGCTAATAAGTAAGCATTTCACGGTAAAGGTTACACCTGTTGTATTCGGCGCATGTGACAAATAAGTGTAAGACACATCACAGTCTGTACGTGCATAAAGTCTGGGAAAGGAGCCGGGAGGTAGGAGAGGAGAGGAGGGGGTCTGACGCCTGCTACGCTGTGATTGGCATCGCTGCTTTCATAGCCCCGCCCCCTCCAGCAGGACACCAAATGG
Source organism: Coregonus clupeaformis (assembly GCF_020615455.1). Classification (NCBI taxonomy): domain Eukaryota; kingdom Metazoa; phylum Chordata; class Actinopteri; order Salmoniformes; family Salmonidae; genus Coregonus; species Coregonus clupeaformis. Next base: position 28,135,623 of record NC_059222.1, read on the forward strand.
AGATGCAGACCTAGGGTCCCACCCTGCCCTTCACTAGGGTCCCACTCTGCCCTTCAGGTGAGCTAGAGAAAGACTCCACCAGACCAGCGAGCTCATAACAGACAACTGTCTTTTTCTTCTCTCTTCTCTTCGTTGACCCGATGGTGTTCAGGTCGCCGCTCGAGCTCTTTCACGCCCATCTCTTCCTGCCCGGCACGCTCTTACCGGAGGAGCCTCCCACGTGTGCACCTGCCTCTGCTCTCCCGGGGCTCTGCTTCTACGCAGCGCAGGTTTGTGTTTGTTTATTTGTGTTGTGTGTCTTACTTTTGGAGATGATAGTTGTTGTTGTTGTTGTTGTTGTCAGGTGGCCAGTGTGTGTGAGACTCTGGAGGAGATCGGGGACGTCGAGCGGCTTGCGCGGTTCCTGTGGTCCCTGCAGGTGGTCCCAGGTGGCGCGTGCTCCATCGCCGAGCATGAATCAGTCCGTAGTGCGTATGCTGTGGTCGCCTTTCACACCGGGAACTACCGCGAGCTCTATTGCATCCTGGAGAAACACAGCTTTACGCACTGCGCCTCGCAAGGTAAGATACAGGCCATGTTGCTCTATGCGCATTACGGGGAGGCTGAGAGGCTGCGCGTGCGGTCGCAGGGCCCGCTGGACAAGTACCGTGTAAGGAAGAAGATCCCGTTACCAAGAACGATCTGGGATGGCGAGAGGAAGACACACTGCTTCAAGGTCTGTTTGTTTTATTGGTGATTATTGGTATTTAATATGCACTAGCCTATGGCTCTTCAGGAGGTGTAATTCTATACCTTAATTGTTATGGATACATTTCATTTCAATGTATCTACCTGTTGTTTGAATTACTTGAAGCGCAACATTCTTTATTTTCTCATAAATAACCTACAGTTTATGATGATGATGGTGACGATGATCGTGATGATGATGATGATTCCCAGGAGCGGACGCGGGGCCTGCTGAGGGAATGGTACCTCCAGGACCCCTACCCAGACCCCGCGATGAAACGGGAGCTGGCGCGCGCCATCGGGCTCACTCCAACTCAGGTCGGAAACTGGTCGGAGACAGAGAGACCACGGCCGCCAACAAGAACAGGTCATTGTCATTAATAAAGTAAATAAACGTGATTTAATCTCAGTTTAGTGTTATGATTTAACTGGATAAGAACCCAAATGCAGACAAGTACACGAAGCCAGAGAAGTTTTAACAGGTTTATTTACAATGTTCAAAGTCCAGGTTTCCAAATATAGGGGAAGAGCAAGTCCAGGTTACAGGGAGGGTAACAGATCCAGATCAGGGCAGGTGTGGTACCGTAATGTCCTAGTGTCCGTGATGAGTCCAAAAGAGAGGTCCGGTAGTGGAGAGCAGGATGGTGGTGGCAGGAGTGAAGCGGAGGCAGGAGTCAGGTTCCAAATATCTGTGGCACAGGAGAAAAAGTAAATAGAACAGACCAAAAAACACAAAGAGCAAAAAATAACCAGGTTGAGTCGGCAGCGAGACTAACATGGTCGTCTTGACTATGATCTGACGATGAGTGGTAAGTTTGACCGGGTCTTAAAGGCTGAGGTGATTATGGTGAATGAGCTGCAGCTGGAACCCTGACTCCGCACACCAGACTTCACTCCTGCAATCAAGGACAGACAGAGGGGAGGGAGAGAGCAGAGAGAGCTACCTAGCAGCAGTAGGCCTAATAGTACCCCCCTCTACGGACGCCACCTGGCGGCCGACGGGGTTGATCGGGATGTAACCTATGAAACTCTCGGACCAGAGCAGGATCCACAATGAAGCTCCTGGGCACCCAGGAACGTTCTCGGGACCATAACCCTCCCAATCCACCAGGTACTGGAAACCACGACCTCGGCTGCGAACATCCAGAAGTCGCCGGACAGTGTAGACCGGACCCCACCCACGATCCTGGGCGGAGGAGGGGGGATGAGAGGGCGGGCACAGAGGGCTAACCGACACAGGCTTAATCTGGGATAACATGAAAGGTGGAATGAACCCGTAGGGAGGCAGGAAGCTGTAGCTTAACCGCGCAGGGGTTAACAATAGACAGTATCTTGAACGGTCCTATAAAACGAGGCGCCATCTTCTTAGACTCCACCTTCAATGGAAGGTCCCGTGACTTCAGCCATACCTCTTGACCAGGAGAGTAACCCGGGAGCCTGGGACCGGTGACGGTTGGCTTGCCTCTGCATGTACGCCGAAGCTCGGGACAGAGCTACCCGGGCCTTCCTCCAGACCTTGAAGCAGCGGCGCATGTGGGACTGCACCGAGGGTACCGCCAGTTCCCTCTCTTGGGAAGGGAACAGGGGAGGTTGATAACCCAGAGCACACAGAAAAGGAGACAAACCAGAGGAAGCGTTAGTCAAGGTGTTATGAGCATATTCCACCCAGGGGAGCATGGAGCTCCATGACCCAGGGTTAGACCCAGTGACACAGCGAAGAGCGGTCTCCATCTCCTGGTTCGCTCTCTCGGCTTGCCCGTTGGTCTGGGGGTGATATCCAGAGGACAGGCTGGATGTAATGCCCAAAGCTTTACAGAAAGCTTTCCACACCTGGGAGACAAACTGGGGACCCCTGTCAGAGACAATATCCGTGGGTAGACTATGAGAGCGGAACACATGTTCCACCAAAATATCAGCCGTCTCTCTGGCAGTGGGCAGTTTAGGTAGGGCCAAAAAATGAGAGAACTTAGAAAAACGATCAATCACCGTAAGAATGACAGTCTTACCAGACGAGGGGGAAGTCCAGTGACAAAATCCATAGCGATATGCGACCAGGGCCGGCTGGGTATAGGTAGAGGTCGTAGATGACCAGCGCTGGCCTGGGTGGAGTTTTTACTTCGTGCACATACCGTACAAGCAGCAATGAAGGCTCGAGTGTCCGCCTCCATCGTGGCCCACCAGAACTTCCGTCGCACAAAGTCAAGGGTCCGCGAAACTCCAGGGTGACAGGTAAGGGGAGACGAGTGAGCCCACTGAAGTACCTGGGAGCGAGCAGACTCAGGGACAAACATCCGGTTAGGAGGACCCCTCCCAGGGTCAGCTTGATGATGTTGAGCCTGTCTAACAATCCCCTCGATGTCACATGTGATGACTGCAATACTGCAGGTAGGAGGCAAAATGGGTTCAGGGTTACTACCAGTATCAACAGCCGAATGAACACGAGACAGGGCGTCAGGCTTGACGTTGCGTGACCCAGGACGGTAAGACAGAGAAAAAATTGAATCTCCCAAAAAATAGTGCCCACCTGGCTTGACGGGGGTTGAGCTGCTTCGCTGACTGGAGGTAAGCCAGATTCTTATGATCCGTCCAAACGATGAAGGGTTGTTCCGCCCCTCCAACCAATGTCGCCACTCCTCGAGAGCCAGCTTAACGGCGAGCAGTTCACGATTGCCAACATCATAATTCCTCTCTGCCTGAGAAAGTTTCCTTGAGAGAAAAGCACAGGGATGCAGTTTGTTATCTTCAGGAGAACGTTGTGACAACACTGCACCTACCCCAGTGTCGGATGCATCCACCTCCACGACAAACTGGCGGTCGGGGTCCGGCTGCATCAGAATGGGAGCCGAGGCGAAGCGATGTTTCAGTTCTTCGAACGCTGATTCGGCCCCTTCATTCCAAGCGAACGGTCGTGAGATGGAGGTGAGAGCGGTGAGTGGCGCCGCAATGTGGCTGTAGTCCTTGATGAACCTCCTATAGAAGTTCGCAAACCCCAGGAATCGTTGAAGTTGTTTGCGGGTAGAGGGAGCTGGCCAGTCCGTGACAGCAGAGATCTTAGCTGGGTCCATCCGCAACTCCCCTGAGCTATGATGTAACCCAAAAAGAGGTCTCAGACACATGAAATTCACATTTCTCCATCTTCACAAACAGTTTGTTCTCCAACAACCTTTGCAACACCTGGCGCACATGCAGTTCATGTTCCTGGGAGGACTCTGAGAAAATCAAGATATCATCCAGATAGACAAAAACAAACCGATTCAACATGTCCCGAAGGACATCATTGACTAGTGCCTGAAAAACAGCAGGGGCATTGGACAACCCAAAAGGCATAACCAGATACTCAAAATGTCCCAAGGGTGTGTTGAATGCAGTCTTCCATTCATCACCCTTACGAATGCGCACCAGGTGATACGCATTTCGTGAGATCCAGTTTCGTAAAGATGGTAGCACCATGAAGGAGGGGAAAAGCAGAATTAATCAAAGGCAGAGAATACTTGTTCTTAATGGTGATGTTGTTAAGACCACGGTAATCAATACAGGGTCTGAGGGTCTTATCCTTCTTAGCAACAAAAAGAATCCCGCTCCTACAGGTGACGAGGAAGGACGCATAATACCTGCCGCCAAGGAGTCCCGAATGTAGTTCTCCATAGCCTCCGTCTCCGGCCGGGAGAGATTGTACAGGCGACTGCTGGGGAGCGGGGCTCCTGGCTGGAGGTCAATGGCGCAGTCGTAAGGCCGGTGAGGAGGAAGAGAAGTAGCTCTGTGTTTGCAGAAAACGGATGCCAGGTCATGATACACGTCAGGGACAGCAGAGAGATCCATGGACTCCAGTGGAGGTTGAGGCACAGTACTGGCAGGAGTCTGAGCAGAACACAAACAATTCACATGACAAAATGTGCTCCATGAAACAATGTTACCTGTCACCCAATCAATGTGTGGATTGTGTCTTATGAGCCAGGGGATACCAAGGACCAGGGGTGTCTGTGGGCAGTCGATAATATGGAATTGAATGTTCTCCTGATGATTACCCGACACTCTAAGACAAACAGGAACAGTTTGATGGGTACACGAGTCAACAATTGTCCATTAAGACCCTTAGCCTGCAGCGGACAGTCCATAGGAACAGTCTCCAAATCCATTTGTTGAGCCCACTCTCTATCCAAAAAGCTTTCGTCGGCACCAGAGTCAATCAGCGCACTAACAGAAAAATTATGGGACTGCCACTGGAGGGATGCCTGGAGCAGAATGCGGGGAGAAGAGGAAGAATCCGCTGCTCGGCTCACCAAAACTTCTCCCATTAATGATGAGCCGGCCCTTTTCCCGGACGAACTGGGCAGGAAGGAACGAAATGACCAGCCTCTCCACAATACAGGCAGACCCGGAGCCTGAATACGACGTGCACGCTCCTCTGAGGACAACCGTGCACGACCCACCTCCATGGCTTCGGGTTCAGTGCTCCTCGTATCGACTCGGGAAGACACAGCTTTCTCCGTAGGGAAGATGCAGGGAGGAGTTTGTTGATGACAGACAGGTTGCTTGGAACTAACACTCCTCTCCGCGGTGCTCCCGAATCCGATTATCCAACCTGATAGTGAGTGAAATAAGATTATCCAGCGTAGTCGATTCATCATATGACACCAATTCATCTTTTAAAGTCTCAGACAAAGCATTGATGAACACTCCTTGTAATGCCTCGTCATTCCAACCACTCACTGCTGCTAAAGTCCGAAACTCCACTGCCATCTCCGCCACACTACGAGCCCCCTGTCGAAGAGAAAACAACCGCTTTCGCAGCCTCCTTGCCTCGTACGGGGTGGTCAAAAACCTTCCTCATCTCCGTGGTGAAGGCAACGTAAGCGTTGCAAATGTCCGACTGACTCTCCCAGACCGCAGATCCCCAGGCACGAGCGGAACCGCTAGTAGAGTTAATAAGGTAGGCAATACGGGCTCTTTCTGAGGCGTAGGTGAGGGGCTGTTGTTCAAACACTAACGAGCATTGAGTCAAAAAATCGCCACAGGTTCCCATGTTCCCGTCATAGCGCTCTGGAGCAGGAACAAAAGGCTCTCTGATCTGGGCTGAAGGGGTAGTAAGGGCAGACACTTGATTGGTGAGTAATTGAACCTGATTAAGCAGCACCTGACTGTCCTCAGCAATCGTCTTAAACAGGGTATCATGTTGGCCAAGTAAAATGCCCTGATTGGCTATGGCAGTCCAAATTTCAGTGCACTCTGGGGTGGTATCCGAGCTACTGTCTGCTGGGTTCATGTTGGTCAGATCATACTGTTGTGATTTAACTGGATAAGAACCCAAATGCAGACAAGTACACGAAGCCAGAGAAGTTTTAACAGGTTTATTTACAATGTTCAAAGTCCAGGTTTCCAAATATAGGGGAAGAGCAAGTCCAGGTTACAGGGAGGGTAACAGATCCAGATCAGGGCAGGTGTGGTACCGTAATGTCCTAGTGTCCGTGATGAGTCCAAAAGAGAGGTCCGGTAGTGGAGAGCAGGATGGTGGTGGCAGGAGTGAAGCGGAGGCAGGAGTCAGGTTCCAAATATCTGTGGCACAGGAGAAAAAGTAAATAGAACAGACCAAAAAACACAAAGAGCAAAAAATAACCAGGTTGAGTCGGCAGCGAGACTAACATGGTCGTCTTGACTATGATCTGACGATGAGTGGTAAGTTTGACCGGGTCTTAAAGGCTGAGGTGATTATGGTGAATGAGCTGCAGCTGGAACCCTGACTCCCGCACACCAGACTTCACTCCTGCAATCAAGGACAGACAGAGGGGAGGGAGAGAGCAGAGAGAGCTACCTAGCAGCAGTAGGCCTAACATTTAGTGCAGACGGGCTGAGGCTAACCCACAACTTACGTTCAGAAGATCTGGGTGGTGAACTGGTGATATTATAATAAAACAAGTTTATATATATATATTTCCCAGGCTCGCGCACCACGGGATGCAACCAGGCGTCATGCGCGTTCTGGCCGGGACAGAATACACCCCCACCTGCAGCGCGTGCAGTCCGGAGATGCACCTCTCGGTAATGGACAGCGACCATGAATTTGACATCTGAAACTCTGCTCACTGGGATACAAGCTAATAAGGAAGCGGGGTATCAAGGAGAATAGCCTACCAGAGAGATAGGCCTACGTTGTTTTAAATTAATATTTTATTTCACCTGGCCACGTTTGCGTCAGGACGCACGAAGTTGCATCTCCAACAGCATGCAATGGATATCTTTCTTTTTGTTATGTTATGAGAGTTTGCTGTCTGAAATAGGCCTACATTATATTTACAATGTGCAGAACATACAGTGGGGAGAACAAGTATTTGAATCACTGCCGATTTTGCTGGTTTTCCTACTTACAAAGCATGTAGAGGTCTGTAATTTGTATCATAGGTACACTTCAACTGTGAGAGACAGAATCTAAAACAAAAATCCAGAAAATCACATTGTATGATTTTTAAGTAATTAATTTACATTTTATTGCATGACATAAGTATTTACAGAAGGCCCGTTGAAGCACTGTAAAGGCCTATTTGTTGGTTTATAGTACAAATACGTTGTTGGCCTAATGAAGTGTTGTTACGTTATACAAATTAATTTATTGTTCTTAGTGAATTTATTCTTAGACTAGAGTTGGGCGTTGTTCTACAATGTATAAAGCGTTGTCATTCAGGGAATCTGACTGCTTTTTGCCATACCAACTCTGTGAGGTGTTTTTTTCATCACTGCATGAACATAAACTGGCACCAAATCATGTGAAACAGTGCACTCTGGTGGCTATAATGAGTGATTATTCTGCCAGGCGCACTTCCTCCTTGTGGCCCCGAGATGGAGACAACAGACTAGAATGCAGAGCCATCGATCTACACACGCGCATGTCTCCAGTAGAATGTCCTTGGTGAAAACCTAATCTCCAAAACAGAAACTTTTCTGGAAATTGAAAAAAAGTGCCATATTTTCCCATGACCGAATATACAATTATAAAACTTTAGAAGCTATTTTAAATAGGCCTACATTTTCTTGGTCCTAGAGTCATGAAATGTTCAGAGTAGGCTACATTTGAGGGGAGTTAGCCAACTGCTTTCAATAGCCTAGGCCTACATGTAAAAAATGTAAATAGGCAACAATTTAGTTACAGAGATTTCATCCTAAAGTGACTGGATGAACTAAAAACCTATTGCGGATCCCCTGTGTGTGTGTGTGTGTGCGCGCAAGGAGACATGACAGTAGACATTACTGACAACATGGAGATGGATATAATGTATGACATCATAGCAGGGACACAGTCAAGTTTTCATCAACACACCGCTCTTGTGTCCTTAGGTAAACCACTAGATTTGAACCTTGGTTGTCTGCGCAGTCAGTGCGCCACAAGACTGTTAGCACGCTGAGCTAAAGCCAAACCATTAGGCTATTCATCAGTGTACCAAACCATCTCTTCTACGTGTGTGTGTGTGTGTGTGTGTGTCCTTTCGTTAGGCAGAGAGGCTGTCTGATTGACCATATTGGGTGTGGTATCTAGCGCACACATATACACACACACACACACACACACACACACACACAATCCCCTATCCCGCGCAGAGCGCAAGCTGCGCGGCTGACGCGTTTTGCGCATTTCCTGAAGCTCGCGCTCACACTGGGAAACCGCTGGGGAAACGGGTGAACGCGCAGAGAGAGAGGAAAACTAGAGACAGATTCAGGGGGACCGATAGCCTGTCACTGGTTAGCCCTGTAACCCGTGGGACCGACCGGATAAGCAGACAGACATCCCGGGAAAGAAGAGAACCAGCCCCGTACAAGACAGATTCTGTCGGAGCTGTTTACTGAGCTCGAGCTGCTTACGACCGGCACGGGACACGGTGGAGGGATCGCGGATGGCTAGGTCTCCTCCCCCGCCCTGAGCCCGAGACAGCAGCTGCTCTACCGGGGACAGTCTCGATCAGATGATCAGGACCGGAGCCGTTCTCTGTGATTCCTCATCGGGCTTCTCTCCTCACCTCCCGCCACCGAGACCTCTTCTATAGCGTCGTTATTCGTTATTTTTGTTAACGACAACCCTCGCTATCTCTGCCATCTGCACGGGACGGACTGTAAACAAACATAGAGGGCACTGTCTGTAGTCTGTTCCGACCTGGTTTGGCGCAAGCAGGCTTGGTACCGGACTGTGGGGTGTGTCCTATAGACTATTAGGAGCGAAGAGGGGTGTTTTACCCATGTTAACGTTTTAACATTACCGTGTGTGAGACAGTGTGTGTGTGTGTGTGTGTGTGTGTGTAGGCTATGTGTGTGTATCTGTGACAGTATGCAGGATTACCTATCTAATATGGTGACTAGTTAGAAAGAACAGACTTACAGACAGACAGACCATCTGCACACACATACACACAAACACACCACCATGCCAGTGTTCAGTGGGGTGTTGAAGGTGCGTGTGTGTGAGGCGGTGGATTTGAAGCCCACCCCCTGGGCACTCCGCCATGCAGGGGGGAAGAACTCATCCTCATTCCTCCTGGACCCCTACCTCACCCTCAACCTGGACCAGACCCACCTGGGACAGACCTTCACCAAGAACAGGACCAACTCACCAGCATGGAACCAGGTACTGTACCAGATCCACTCCTCCAGGGAAGGGCAGGATTGGTGGCACACTTTCGCTCCAGCCCAACACAAACACACCTGAACTAATCATGCGCTTCAGTTTAGGGCTAGCCTAAAGGTTACAGAGGCGGACTAATGAGAAGAAGGTGGCTGGTGTAAATCTGGCCAACAAAATTTTGCAGTTGGAGATAGATTGACAAAAAGTATATTATATTATTCTATTCACATTTTTTTGTAGGACTTTACAGCCCAGATGACGGACGGACGGAAATTGGAGATGTCAGTGTTCCATGATGCACCAATCGGATATGACGACTTTGTGGCTAACTGTACCATACAGCTGGAGGACATTCTGCAGAACGGCAGCACACACTACCAGGCCTGGGTAGGAAGACTTGTGTGTGTGTGTGTGTGTGGGTGTGTGAGAGAGAGAATCATCCTTGCCTGAGACATTGTAGTCCCCTGTAGCTCAGTTGGTAGAGCATGGCGCTTGCAACGCCAGGGTTGTGGGTTCGTTTCCCACGGGGGGCCAGTATGAAAAATGTATGCACTCACTAACTGTAAGTTGCTCTGGATAAGAGCGTCTGCTAAATGACTAAAATGTAAATGTAAAATTAAGACATGAATTAGCTCCCCAAGCTAATGCATAGGCTTTAGCTCAGCAGGCTAACACAGTTTTGTGGCACACAGGCAAAATTAATTTTGGAACATTTGTGTCTGTCTGTACCTGTGTGTGACGTGTAGAGGTTGAGGGGGCCTGCTGAGGGCTGGGCTGATGAGTATGTACAGTGCCTTCAGAAATTATTCATACTCCTTGATTTATTCCACATTTTGTTGTGTTACAGCCTGAATACAAAATTGATTAAATACTTTTTTTTTCTCACCCATCTACACACAAAACCCCATAATGACAAAGTGAAAACATTTTAAAAGACATTTTAGCAAATGTATTGAAAATGAAATACATAAATACATAAATACAGTATTTCATTTACATAAGTATTCACACCACAGAGTCAATACATGTTAGAATCACCATTGGCAGCGATTACAGCTGTGAGTCTTTCTGGGTAAGTCTCTAAGAGCTTTGCACACTTGGATTGTACAATATTTGCACATTATTATTTTTTACATTCTTCAATCTCTGTCAAGTTGGTTGTTGATCATTGCTAGACAGGCATTTTCAAGTCTTGCCATATATTTTCAAGCTGATTCAAATCAAAACTGTAACTAGGCAACAATGTCGTCTTGGTAAGCAACAGTGTATATTTGGCCTTGTGTTTTAGGTTATTGTCCTGCTGAAAGGTGAATTTGTCTCCCAGTGTCTGTTGGAAAGCAGACTGAACCAGGTTTTCCTTTTAGGATTTTGCCTATGCTTAGTGCTATTCCGTTTCTTTTTAACCCCCAAAACTCCTTAGTTCTTGCCGATGACAAGCACACCCATAACATGATGCAGCCACCACCATGCTTGAAAATATATAGAGTGGTACTCAATGATGTGTTGTGTTGGATTTGCCCCTAACATAACGCTTTGTATTCAAGACATTAATTTAATTTCTTTGCCACACTTTTTGCAGTTTTACTTTAGTGCCTTATTGTAAACAGGATGCATGTTTTGTAATATTTTTTATTCTGTACAGGCTTCCTTCTTCTCACTCTGTCATTTAGGTTAGTATTGTGGAGTAACTACAATGTTTTTGATCCATCTTCAGTTCTTTCCTATCACAGCCATTAAACTCTGTAACTGTTTTAAAGTCACAACTGGCCTCATGGTGAAATCCCTGAGAGGTTTCCTTCCTTTCCAGCAACTGAGTTAGGAAGGGCGCCTGTATCTTTGTAGTGACTGGGTGTGATCATCCATATCATCCATGTAGTGACCATCCAAGGTGTAATCAATACCTTCACCATGCGCAAAAAGGGATATTCAATGTCTGCTTTTTATTTATTTTATACCCATCTAGCAATAGGTGCCCTTCTTTTCAAGGCATTGGAAAACTTCCCTGGTCTTAGTGGTTGAATCTGTGTTTGAAATTCACTGCTCGACTGAGGAACCTTACAGATAATTGTATGTGTGGGGTACAGAGATGAGGTAGGCATTCAAAAATCATGTTAAACACTATTATTGCGCACAGAGTGAGTCCATGCAACTTATGTGACTTGTTAAGCACATTTTTACTCCAGAACTTATTTAGGCATGCCAAAGCAAATGGGTTGAATACTTATTGACTCAAGACATTTCAGCTTTTCATTTTTAATACATTTCTAAACATTTCAAAAAACAAAATTCCACTTTCACATTATGGGGTATTGTGTGTAGGCCAGTGACACATAATCTTAATTTAATCCATTTAAAATTCAGGCTGTAACACAACAAAATGTGGAAAAAGTCAAGGAGTGTGAATTCTTTCTGAAGGCACTGTAACACACACACACACACCCTAGGGCTTCCTGTCCTGCTCTGTCAACCAGCGTGAGGTCAGAGTGTGCAGATCAATGGATCACTCCGCTGATCGATCCGTTTTTATTGATGAGCCAGCCTAGTCAATACTCTCTCTCTGTACTGCTACAGCTAGTTACCCTCTACCCTCCTCTCCTGTCTCTGTGGTGACATCACTGACTGTGGCCTCCTGGGTAATAACTGGATGGTTGCCGGGCAGTGACATCACTGGCTACGCCCCTCAGTGACCCTCGGTAGAAGTAGGGCAGACTGGGTTTAAGATGCCCTGGTAAACACACACACACACACACACCAATGGGCCAGTGCGTTCACAAGCACAAAGGCACTGGAAATGGAAACCTGATCAACAATACAATCTGTGTGTGTTTGTGTGTGTCTACCTAATGTGTGTCATATATGGCCTTAGTGAAAAGGATGAAATAGGGTGACATTTGAGAACTCGCTTTCTGTGTGAGCTGACGTGTGTATAAGTGTGTGTGTGTGTTTGCTGAAAATGCTGTAATCTCAATGCTGAAATGTGTCTTTGATGTTGGAGGCTGTCATTGAGCCTAAACTCTCCAGAGAGAGAGAAAGGATTTATTTTTATTCATACTTTTTTATTTATTTATCTATTAAAAAATGTATCAACATTTCTGTTACCATTATTACAAATGTACCCACCAATTAATTACCCTATTATATCTATTGAGATGTACTTGTCATCAGTAACAATGCATGTAATTTAAATGCGATGTTATTGGAATTTCAAGGTGATTTAAAAAGTGATTTTTATTAATAAATAGCATTTAAAACTCCCTTACTTTGGCAATGTTTACCTATCTATGTCATGGCAATAAAGCAGATCGAATTTAATTTGAGATAAAGGGAGAGAGAGAAAGGGAGGGAGAGAAGTTGCTGGACTCAAGGGAGAAGAAGAGGGATAGAGAGATGATGATAGGAAGCGGTGCAGACACAGTGTAAGTGTAACGTGAGCTGTGTGTGTGAACTGTCAGTGTGTGTGTGTGTGTGTGTCAGGGAGTGAGAACTCAGATGTGTATTTAATGCTGGCCTCAGTCTGCAACCTACTTTAGGTTCCCTAGACACCAGACACTCACAGATCACACTCACACCCAATGATACGGTGTGTGTGTGTGGCTGGGGCTGTATCCCTGCATCCTAATTGGCTAACCAGATTAATGAGGTGAACTAATTTTTCCATGTCCATGGCGACAGTAAAGTAGTTAAAGTCTCAGCAATGCAATGTCTCTGAGTGTGTGATTCTAACTTAGCCATCTTGTTGTATGTGTGTGTGTTTATATTAGGCCTACATACATATGTAATGTGTGTGTGTGTCTGTGTATGGTGGCAGATCTGCTATATGCTCTGTGTGTGTGTGTGTCTGTGTATGGTGGCAGATCTGCTATATGACAGGCAGAGCGTTGCGTAAGAGGATCTACGGCTGTCCAGAGCTTAGCCTAGGATTTAACCCCCATCTCGCTCTCTCTCTCTCTCTCTCTCTCTCTCTCTCTCTCTCTCTCTCTCTCTCTCTCTCTCTCTCTCTCTCTCTCTCTCTCTCTCTCTCTCTCTCTCTGTCTATCCCCAGCCCCCCCTCTCTCTATCTATCTATCTATCTATCTATCTATCTATCTATCTATCTATCTATCTATCTATCTATCTGTCTATCTGTCTATCTGTCTATCTGTCTATCTGTCTATCTGTCTATCTGTCTATATGTCTGTCTGTCTGTCCCCAGCTCCCTCTCTCTCTCCCTCTCTCTTTCTCCCTCCCCACTCTCTCTCCATTTGGAAAATGTAAAGTACTTGTGAGGCCAGCTGCCATTGAAGCTATGGAGGGTGGCAGGTAGCATAGGTTACAGAAGCAGGTTCAAATCCTGGTGTGGGTAATAAAACATGTGAGAATTAACTGACAACACCTACATGGCTCCAGGAGCTATAGGTGCTCCTCTCAATAATATGTGTTTGAATGTCTGGGTGTTGGAGATATATTTCCGTCATAACAGCTGGACTATACTACTATTCTATGATGTCATTGGTGTGTGTGTGTGTGCATACAGTGTGTTGTACATCAAAACAGACTGTCTTTCTCTCTCTCCAGGTTGATTTAGAACCAGAGGGGAAGGTCTATGTGATTATCGATCTGTCAGGATCTTCTACTGAAGGTAAAACTACTCTACCCACAACCCTCTGCTTCACCCACAACCTACTGTTCTACCCATAGAGAGTGAGGTCAGACACCAGCCCTAGGGCTATTGTTGGAAGGCCAGTCGGTAAAGCTGTGTGTGTGTTTGTGTGTGTGTGTCTCTCTCTCAATCGATTCTCACTCCTTTGTCCTGCACCCAGCCTCACACAAGCTCTGACTCTCTCTCTCTCTCTCTCTCTCTCTCTCTCTCTCTCTCTCTCTCTCTCTCTCTCTCTCTCTCTCTCTCTCTCTCTCTCTCTCTCTCTCTCTCCCTCCCTCAACATGTCATTGACTAGATCAATATGATATTGCAATCTGATGCCTGACTGGTAATTTAGATGTTTTGGCATTTAATCATTGGTTAATTTGTGCAGCCGGACTGCTTCCCAGACCCCCTCTCACACCTGAACTTCCTCCGAGTTCAGCTGGCTAATTTATGCTTATTATTCATTTGTACTATATTTGTATATAAGGACTGGCAAGAACTGGGGAGTCAAAAAGAATAACAGAGAGAGAGAGAGGGGAGAGGAGAAATATGTATTTTTAGGAGTTCTTCTCTCTGCAATCTGTTCTGTGCTGCTCAGGGGCCTTCTCTCGTCCCCTTCCTTCCCCTCCCTCCATCATCTCTCTTTCTTCTTCTGCGTATCCTCCTATACTTCTTCTACCTCTACTCCACCATTCGCTCCTCTTCACTCCCTTTACCCTGGTTGTTGAGCTTTTATATACTCTCTTTCTAGCCTCCTCTCTCACTTTTCCTTACTTGAGATCCTCTGTGATTGTGTATGTTTGTGTGTGTGCTGTGATTGGTCAGTTAGTGTTCTGCGAGTTCATAGTACACCCGTCTCCACGGCAATCACTCACACCTGCCTAACCCCGCCCCGCTGTGTCGTGTGTGTGTGTGTGAACAGATGGATGATGTATTATGTAAAAACACACTGATCTCAGTAATGGCCTGTTTAGCTGCTCCACTTTCTTGTTTTCTCTCTCAAACACACACACACACACACACACACACACACACACACAGTAACCACCTCTGCAAGACAACCTAGAGAGAGAGAGCGACAGAGAGAGAGACAGAGAGTAGGAGGAGTGGAGGTGGTTCTCTTGTCTCATAAGGCTAATTCGGTCCTAGGGACACAGAGAGAGGGAGAGATGGAGGGAGGGAGGTAAAACGATGGGGCTGGAGGAGAAGAAAATGTAGAAATCTTTATATTCTGTCCTTAGTTGTAGTGCCCACACAGAAAGACATAAAGAGAGGTAGGGGAGGATGGAGCGAGAGAGGGAGAAAGATACTGTACTTTTAGGAATGATCTTGTGTCCAATCCACCATTGGACATAAGCCTCTACCCCTACCCCAACCTTCCTTAGGCACAGGTGGAGATGTTACAGGATAAGTAATATGGTACAGGGGGTGATTTGGGATTGAGAATTGGACCCCTCTTTAATGCTGTCTGTCTGTCTGTCTGTTCGTTAGCCTCAGCAGCCAATGAAAATGAGGAGCGTGTGTTCCGAGAGCGGATTGGTCCTCGGAAGCGGCAGGGGGCCGTCCGGAGGCGTGTTCACCAGGTTAACGGACACAAGTTCATGGCCACGTATCTACGGCAACCGACCTACTGCTCACACTGCCGAGACTTCATCTGGTGAGAAACTCACACACACACCAGCCTCAACCCTCTGTTCCATCCTAGGGCTCCCTCTGCTGGTGAGACCCAGATAAAGCAGCTCAGAAATCAGCCCCAATAATTATCATAGAATACACTACATGACCAAAAGCATGTGGACACCTGCTCGTCTAATATATCATTCTAAAATGGGCATTACAGTTTTTCTCCATTGGTTTGGCTCATTTCTTGAAACAGAAATTACATTCTCAAAAACTCTAAGATCATTTGGCAAAACAGTCTTACAGTTCAGCACAACACTATAGCTCACTTGCAAAAGCTCATATCTCTCCTAAAACTGTTCACTCATGCTTCAAAACTAAATTCCTTTCCCATATAAGGAGTCAGTGCCACGAAAATGGCAAAGATCCTTCTCAATTGCTTTGGCTCATTTCTTGAAACAGACCGGACGTTCTCAACACTCTTGGTGCTTTAGCCAAAATAACGTGGATGGTTCGGCACAACACCATGGTTCACCTGCAAAAGCTCATACCTCTCCCAAAACAGTTCACGCATGTGTCAAAACTAAATTTCCTTCTCATTTAAACAGTCAGTGCCCCCCAAAATGCTTCGTCCCTTTGGCATTGTGTAAGCACTGCAAGTCAAAATGTTTAGATGTTTTGTCACTATGGCAGAGGACCATTGAAATATCCCTCATGTCCACCTTTCAGTCTTAGCCCAGTCCTTCATTGACAATGGTTACTGTACTGTTTTTTGTCTAGCTAACAGAATACAATTGTGTATAAAACTGAAAAAAATAAATAGGATTTTAGGGTAAGAGTAGCCTCCAAGGTTTGACATCACACATTGCACTCATACTGCCAAGGAAATTGTAACCATTATCATTCACACACATAAAGTAACTTCCATACATCAGAGTAAAAGAAAATGTATACAGCATAATATACTGTAATATAAACACACAAACAAAAAACAATGAAAATTATATGCAGCCTACAGTGCTGTAAATAAAGCTGGAGTTTCACAACTAACAGTTCTTCACTGGTCGCTGTCCTCACCCTCCTGGCCATCCACACGCTGCTGTCTGTCTGGCCACAGATTCTCGTCCACATCACAGCGTATATTCTCCCTTGCGATGCAACGAGGGAAGAAACGGCGTGCATGTCGCAACCATCCCCTACACTGATCTCCTGTAATATCCTCACACGCAGCGTCCATTGCATGGAGCAGGGACCTCTGATCTTGAGCCCGATGCTCATACACTCTCCACCTCCAAGCGGAGAAATACTCCTCAATAGGATTGAGGAAAGGAGAGTAAGGTGGTAGGAACACCATGACCATCCTTGGATGAGTAGTGAACCAGGCCCTGATGAGCGGGCCACGGTGGAAATTCACATTGTCCCATACAATGACATATTGTGGTAGGTGAGGCCCTACGAGACCGCTCTCATTTTCAGGGATCAAATCAACATGAAGGCGGTCCAAGAAGATGAGGAGCTTCTGTGTATTGTATGGGCCAAGACTGGGGATGTGAGTGGCCACACCATTCTCCGATATGGCAGCACACATAGTTATATTGCCCCCTCGCTGGCCTGGGACATCCACCATGGCCCGGTGGCCAATAATATTACGGCCACGTCTTCGGCCCTTGGCCAGGTTGAAGCCAGCTTCATCCACAAACACGAGGATGTGATGGGTCTCGTTTCCTTCCAATGCCATTATTCTCTACAATAGCGTAAAAAAAGAAAACATCAAATCAGTCATACAGAAGAGTCATACACTACAGTTACAGACAATTACATAGGAATGTTCTATGTTCTCCACAAGTTCAATATACTACTGGCCACTACTCCAGTGGTTCCAAACCTGGGGTACATGTACCCCTATGCAGAGGTACTACAGGGGGTATTTGACAGAAAGGGGAGGGGGAAATCATCAATGACTAGACTTACTGAAATGTTACAGTAAAACCCACAGTATTAGATAGATTTACATGGGAGGCACTAATTGCAGCTCTTTGACCCCTTTTCTTATTGTATGTTATATTCTTCAAAATAAGGATTATAATGATAATTGCATCATACAGTAAGCTGCAGTTTTTAGGCGAAATGTTGAAGTCAGATAAATCAAATACTTCCATACCTGGATTACCTGGATACACAAATCAGGTAAAGTGGGTACTGAAGCCAAAAAAGTTTGGGAACCACTGCTTAATTGTAAAAATGTTATAATGATGGACAACCAGTAACTGACTTACATGTACATACTGGTACCGCAGCTCTTTCACTCTATCAGAGTTCCTCTCAAATGGTACCCTGTAAATTTGCTTCATTGTCATCTGATGCTTCTTCAATATCCGGTCTATTGTGGAGATGCTTATAGAGTTGACATTTTGGAATATGGCATTGTCTTGTAGGATTGCAGCGCGGATCTGTCTCAATGTGATGGCATTATTTGCCATCACCATGTTACAGATCTCTTGTTCTTGTTGTTCATTGAGAAGTTTTCCTCTGCCACCTGTGCAAGGTTGTCGTCCAATCCTAGATATAGAAGTCAAAGGACAACACTCCATTCGTAATGTATACCTTATGTATTCCTTACAGAATGAGTTACCTATGTAATTGTATTGTTGTTTTACTTACAGTAACTTTACCACAATTCTAATGCATCACTGCACAGTGACTGGAATACTACTGTAAACTGTATCATCAATACTGTAGAAAATAAACTATTCCATAGTTTATTTTCTCCAATGTTTTTCTTGTCATTTTTAGTATCATAACATCCCATTGAGGTAAGATATTACTGTAGGCCTATCACACACACACACTAAATGAATAGGTAAATATGTAAATAAATATATTTCTTGCTCTATGCACAGTGTCCTGTCCTATACAACATATAATTCCATCATTGACTGACTACATACCTGTTTTCCCTGCGAAAGGTTTGGATGATGGAGGAGACTGTTGAGCGAGGCACATTAGGCTGCACTCGGCGACCTGCCTCCGCCATTGTGAGGCCATGGTTGATGACATGGTCTATAATTGTGGCCCGAATTTCATCCGGGACAGCATGGTGTCTTCGTGCTCCTCGGCCTCTTCCCCCTATTCCACCACCACGCACCCTTACTCCTCCTCCTCCTCTTCTTCTTCTTCCTCTTCCTCGAGCAGGCAGTTGCCCTTGTTCATTTACTTGGCCAGGTGCCTCCATGTTCAGAAATTGTACTGGTCCTGCATGGTCAAGCTCTTTACATACATGTTTGGCAGCATTCACAGTCATGGACAGCACCTGTCAGGTAACTAAACATACTGTTTGATTGGTCATCTGAGATGTGTGAAACTCCTCCTTCGTTAGTCAAGTTCTAGTTTCACCTGACTGTCAATTGCTGTAATAAATTTATCAAATGTTCCAAGGGATTCATATATGGTATTCATGGTATTATGTTCTTGACTAATTTTGACAATTGAACAGACTATTGTGCATGTGATGACTTATACAATGAAATGACGCTGACACGTTTTGGAGCGAACAACCATTAGACTGAGAATCAACAATCAGTTTAGATCAACAAGATCTATTCACTTGGAAATTGTGCTAAATGTAGGCTACCTGTACTTAATCATTTGCAAAGATGTACTGAGACATTGAGACATGTACTTAGACATTTGCAATTTGATGAAATGAATGAGAAATTCAATTCTGTTGTGAACAATTGCCAAGTGGTTTGGAGGTTTGTCCATGTAGTTTTGAGAATGTAATTTCTGTTTCAAGAAATGAGCCAAACCAATGGAGAAAAACTGTAATATGGAGTTGGACCCCCCTTTGCTGCTATAACAGCCTCCACTCTTCTGGGAAGGCTTTCCACTAGATGTTGGAATATTGCTGTGGGAACTTGCTTCCATTCAGCCACAAGAGCATTAGTGAGGTCGGGCACTAATATTGGGCGATTAGGCCTGGCTCGCAGTCGGCGTTCCAATTCATCCCAAAGGTGTTCGATGGGGTTGAGGTCAGGGCTCTGTGCAGGCCAGTCAAGTTCTTCCACACCGATCTCAACAAACCATTTCTGTATGGACCTTGCTTTGTGCACAGGGACATTGTCATGCTGAAACAGGAAAGGGCCTTCCCCAAACTATTGCCACAAAGTTGGAAGCACAGAATTGTCTAGAATGTCATTCTATGCTGTAGTGTTAAGATTTCCCTTCATTGGAACTAAGGGGCCTAGCCCGAACCATGAAAAACAACCCCAGACCATTATTCCTCCTCCACCAACTTCACAGTTGGCACTATGCATTGGGGCAGGTAGCGTTCTCCTGGCATCCGCCAAAGCCAGATTCGTCCGTCTGACTGCTAGATGGTGAAGTGTGATTCATCACTCCAGAGAACGCGTTTCCAACACACTAGAGTCCAATGGTGGCAAGCTTTACACCACTCCAGCCAACGCTTGGCATTGCGCATGGTGATCTTAGGCTTGTGTGCGGCTGCTCAGCCATAGAAACCCATTTCATGAAGCTCCCAACGAACAGTTCTTGTGCTGACGTTGCTTCCAGAGGCAGTTAGGAACTCACTAGTGAATGTTGCAACCGAGGACAGACGATTTTTACACGCTACACGCTTCAGCACTCGGCAGTCCAGTTCTGTGAGTTTGTGTGGCCTATCTCTTCGCGGCTGAGATGTTGTTGTTCCTAGACGTTTCCACTTCACAATAACAGCACTTAACAGTTGACCGGGGCAGCACTAGCAGGGCAGAAATTTGATGAACTGACTTGTTGAAAGGGTCACTGAGCTCTTCAGTAAGGCCATTCTACTGCCAATGTTTGTCTATGGAGATTGCATGGCGGTGTGCTCAATTTTATACACCTGTCAGCTACGGGTGTTGCTGAAATAGCCGAATCCACTAATTTGAAGGGTTGTCCACATCCTTTTGGCGATATAGTGTATTTACATTTTAGTCTCTTAGCAGACACTCTTATCCAGAGCGACTTTCAGGAGCAATTAGGGTTAAGTGCCTTGCTAAACGGCACATCGATAGATTTTTCACCTAGTCAGCTCAGGGATTCAAACCAGCGACCTTTCGGTTACTGGCCCAACGCTCTTAACCGCTAGGCTACCTGCTGCCAATATCCCTATTTTCTCTACAAAATGCTGACTTTCTTTCTTTCTCACTCTCTCTCTTTGATTTTATAGGGGAGTACTGGGAAAGCAGGGTTACCAATGCCAGGGTGAGTACAAGTTGTCTCTGTCTGTCTGTCTTTCTGTCTGGGTTCTTGAATTATTATGAAAGTTCTAGTGATACCTGAACATTCTAGAATGAATTGAGACGTTATTGAGATGCACATTGTCTTTATGTTGTATTATTATTGTGTGTTGTTCAGTGAAGTGTGTAATTGTGGAAGTGTGTAATTGTGTGTGTGTTTATTGCAGTGTGCACGTGTGTGGTCCACAAGCGCTGCCATGAGCACATCATCACCAAGTGTGCCGGAATGAAGAAGCAGGAGGATACACCAGAGGAGGTATTGTGGACTGTTATTGGCCACCACAGAGTTATCATGATATATTTTGGTTTGGACCCACAAATGCCAAACTCTGTCTATTATAAACTATAGGCCTATGTTCCTCTGTGCTCTGGTCATAACTGTTATAAGAGAGTGTGTAGAGAGATGCTCCTATGTACTAGGTGTAGATTCCTATCACAGCTCCAAACTCCCCCTAACTCTCCCACCCTCCTTCCTTTTCTCCCTCATTCCCTCCCTCCTTCACTCCTTACCTCCTCCCTCTCTCCAGGTTGGTGCCCAGAGGTTTAGTGTCAACATGCCTCATAAGTTCAGCAACCACAACTACAAGGCCCCTACCTTCTGTGACCACTGTGGATCTCTACTATGGGGACTAATGAGGCAGGGCCTGCAATGCAAGGGTATGGCACCTGTGTGTGTGTGTGTGTGTGTGCGTGCGCGTGCGTGCACGCAAGATGGGTGTTCATTGTCAACAGACGGTGTGAGTATAATGTAGCTCTTAACTATGACGTGTGTGTGTGTGTAGTGTGTAAGATGAATGTCCACAAGAGGTGTGAGGCCAACGTAGCTCCCAACTGCGGTGTGGATGCCAAAGGCATCGCCAAAGTCCTGGCTGAAATGGGAGTCACCCCTGACAAGATCTCCACTACCGCACAGCGCAGGAAAAAGGTATAAACACACAGACTGACGATGGAAATGATGACAATGATAACGATAACTTGCTCTTTCCCCTCTCTCTCTAGTTACCCCCAGGGGTAGAATCCCTGTCACCTTCAGAACTCTCAGACGAGCTTCCCCTCACCTCCCCCTCACAGCAAGGTAATACACACACTCACACACACACACACACACGGTCACAAACATACTCGAAGACACAAAGTTGTCTGACTTAATTTATGTGTGTGTGCAGAGCTGGCAGAGTTGGAGCGGCTACAACAGGGGATGTCGTTAGAGATGCAAGGTTCTTCCTCCTCCTCCACTTCCTCCTACGCCTCCTCTACCTCGCGGGAGAACGGAGCAGTGAAGAGGACTCTCAAAGACTTCAGCTTCATCAAGGTCCTGGGGAAAGGAAGCTTCGGAAAGGTGAGGAGAGAGGGAGGAGAAGGAGGGAGAGGGAGGAGCATAGGTCTGTGGCGGCCATGACATTTTGTCAGCCGGTAACTGTCATGTGAATAACTGCCGGTCTCACGGTTATTGACCGTTAATTAACATAAACACGTTTAGCATCTCCGGGCATAGCCTACAAGCCACTGATGCAGACCTTTGGAACATCTACATTTTAGTGTAATAAATCCATTTAATATAGCCTACACCAGAGATGGCCAACTCCAGTCCTCGGGCCGGAGTGGTGTCACACTTTTCCCCCATCCCTAGCAGACACAGCTGATTTAAACTAATTGCATTCTAAACTGAAGATCATAATTAGTTGATTATTGGAGTCAGGCGTTTTAGCTGGGGCTGGGGGCAAAAGGTGTAACACCAATCAGGCCCCCGAGGACTGGAGTTGCCCATCCCTAGCCTACACCATCACAATAAATCCATTATTTATTTTAGGCAGGTCTAAAGAAACATTATGATGTGAAGAAAATGTAGCCTATTTCAGAAGAACAAAATAGCATACTCTGAGTCGTCCTTATGTTAGGCCCTGATCTGGCTATGCCATATGGCTGTGGGCTGGACTAGTTGATTTAGCAGACAAGATTAGTTTACAATTCCCGTGGCATTATTTTATAGTAAGAAGAATACAATTGAACATAGCTGAAGAAAATAAAATAGAAATTATATTTTTCCCATACGATTTTCGAGGGACTGCGCACATGCGGCTATTCT
This sequence comes from Coregonus clupeaformis, assembly GCF_020615455.1. NCBI lineage: Eukaryota > Metazoa > Chordata > Actinopteri > Salmoniformes > Salmonidae > Coregonus > Coregonus clupeaformis. Next base: position 28,158,557 of record NC_059222.1, read on the forward strand.
GTGTTGAGTGGTTAACAAAGTGATAATTTGTAACAGGTTCTCCTATATGCTTAATTTAGAGTGATTTATGCAACTTTAGTTGTGATACAAACCTTAGGCTATATGTTTTGATTTCTAATACATTCTGATGCAACTGTAATAATGATTTGAACAAAGTCGCATGAAAGGTGTTTCTTGCACAGGCTGCACACACTTCATCAGTCTCTCATTCACAATTTGATAAGCACTTGATAATATTCTCACCCATCAGGCTATTCTCAATTTAATCTGGTCTTTACATATAGCCTACTAACATATGTGTGGAATTATGTTTGATTTATAATGGCCAACAAAAAAATTATGTAATCCGTAGCCTGCACTCGAATGGAGGTTACGTGCGGTTAGGTTTTTAATATGCCAGGTAGTCTGCACCGTTTGTAAAGTGGATTAATGTGCTTAGTTTTAAGAATGGAGCAATAAATATAGTGCCACGAAAAAGCTGGGATCTTCTTTTAAATAGTGGCCAGTCAAAACTCCGGAACATAATTACAAATAATTTGTAGACTGCAAACTGACCGCAAGAAGCCCAAACAGATATAATGTTTGTCTAAAACATAATCATTTAAAACCTTGCCTACATTTGTATACGATCACGTGTCTCTCTATTACGCATGGGAGTACTTGGGAACAGATTTCTGTAAAATATTTTTTCTCAGAATAATTGGGGGGGCCAAATAAAACCACCCGCGGGCCACCAGTTGGAGAACCCTGCACTAGGCTCTCTGTAGGCTATGGGCACTCCAACCCTGCTCCTAGGCCTTTAGATTACACTTGGAGTTATTTGGCCACTTTAGTTGTAATACAAACCTTATCAAAACATATAGGCCTATGGGCTAGGATACATGATGCATGTGACTATGATTAGAAAAAGTTGCGCTGTTTCTGGCCTTAGACTGCACACGCTGGGCATCATTCACGTGATAATATTCTCACCCATCAGACTATTCTCAATTTAATCTTGTCTTTACATATACTAAATAATATATGTGTGAAATTATACTTAACAAAAATATAAACACAACATGTAAAGTGTTGGTCCCATGTTTCATGAGCTGAAATAAAATATCCCAGAAATGTTTCATATGCACAAAAAGCTTATTTCTCTCAAATTTGTTTACATCGCTGTTAGTGAGCATTTCTCCTTTGCCAAGATAATCCACCCACCTGACAGGGGTGGCATATCAAGAAGCTGATTAAACAGTAGGATCAGATGCACCTTGTGCTGGGGACAATAAAAGGCCACTCTAAAATGTTTTGTCACACAACACAATGCCACAGATGTCTCAAGTTTTAAGGGAGCGTGCAATTGGCATGCTGACTACAGGAATGTCCACCCGAGCTGTTGCCAGAGAATGTAATGTTAATTTCTCTACCATAAGCCATCTCCAATGTCGTTTTAGAGAATTTGGCAGTACATCCAACCGGCCTCACAACCGCAGACCTCGTGTAACCATGCCAGCCCAGGATCTACACATCCGGCTTCTTCACCTGGTCTGAGACCAGCCAGCCGGACAGCTGATGAAACTGTGGGTTTGCACAACCAAAGAATTTCTGAAAAAAGTGTCAGAAACCGTCTCAGAGAAGCTCATCTGTGTGTTCGTCATCCTCACCAGGGTCTTGACCTGACTGCAGTTCGGTCCTAACTGACTTCAGTGGGAAAATGCTCACCTTCGATGGCCACTGGCACGCTGGAGAAGTGTGCTCTTCATGGGTTAATCCTGGTTTCAACTGTACTGTGTGTATGGTGTCGTGTGGGTGAGCGGTGGCATTGGGGTTATGGTATGGGCAGGCATAAGCTACGGACAACGAACACAATTGCATTTTATCGATGGCAAATTGAATGCACAGAGACACCGTGACGAGATCCTGAGGCCCATTGTCGTGCCATCCATCCGCCGCCATCACCTCATGTTTAAGCATGATAATGCACAGCCCCATGTCTCAAGGATCTGTACACAATTCCTGGAAGCTGGAAATGTCCCAGTTCTTCCATGGCCTGCATACTCACCAGACATGTCACCCATTGAGCATGTTTGGGATGCTCTGGATCGACGTGTACGACAGCGTGTTCCAGTTCCCGCCAATATCCAGCAAGTTCGCACAGCCATTGAAGAGGAGAGGAAAAACAGGCCACAATCAACAGCCTAATCAACTCTATGCGAAGGAGATGTGTCGCGCTGCATAAGGCAAATGGTGGTCACACCAGATACTGACTGGTTTTCTGATCCACACCACTACCTTTTTAAAAAGATATTTGTGACTAACAGATGCATATCTGTATTCCCAGTCATGTGAAATCCATAGATTAGGGCCTCATTTTTTTATTTCAATTGACTGATTTCCTTATATGAACTGTAACTCAGTAAAATCTTTGAAATTGTTTGCTTGTTGCATTTGTATTTTTGTTCAGTGTAGAATGGGCCATTTTCATGCACCTGTCGGAACAGGGGCAGGGGGGAAAAATACATGTAATCCGTATGCACTTGAATAGCGAATGGAGGACGCTTTTCCCACGGTTCATTTTCATGCCAGTAAGGTAGGTTACTCTGGCCGTAAAGCGAAGCAATGTGCTTAATATTAGGAAAGTTGAGAAATGTATATAGTAGGCCTAGCCTATAGAAAGCTGATGGAATCCTCCTCTTTTTATTAGAGGTCATCAAAACCCTGTTTTCTCACACAATTACATAGCATAGCCTATAGAAATGTTGCGCAACATGTGCTTATAGGAACATTAATTGAATTCCATGCATCAACCAGCTATGAGGAGCTGGCTCTCGCTGCGCAACAGGTGATCCTATTCCACTCAAACTCTGAAGTGTATGATTTGATTTTTGATTGCATTTGTATTGATGTCGGAGTGATTAGAGGGACAATAGAGCGCTGAGTACCAGGCCATTAGCGACTGGCCGTTAGCAAGTTTGGTAGGCTACTAATGACCATCAGCGGCATCATGGGGATGGAACTGATGTTGAAGGGTTGTGAGGTGTAAAGTCTCTCTCTCTCTCTCTCTTTCTCTCTCCCCCTCCCTCTGCAGGTGATGTTAGCAGAGCTGAAAGGCAGTGAGGAGGTGTTTGCAGTGAAGGTGTTGAAGAAGGATGTGATCCAGCAGGATGATGATGTGGACTGCACCCTGACAGAGAAACGCATCCTGGCCCTGGCTCGCACACACCCCTACCTCTGCCAGCTCTACTGCTGCTTCCAGACCCGGGTACACACTATAAATACACACGCATGTACACACGGACACGCACACATACACACAAACACACCCCAACCCTCTCCTCTCTTCTCCAGGACCGTCTGTTCTTCGTGATGGAGTATGTGAACGGAGGAGACCTGATGTTTCAGATCCAACGCTCCAGGAAGTTTGACGAGGCTCGCTCTCGCTTCTACGCTGCTGAAGTCACCTCTGCACTCATGTTCCTGCACCGCAACGGGGTCATATACAGGTAACATCTGACCTTTAACCCCTGACCTCGAACCACAGCCCACATGTTCAAGCACCACATGATAATTATATCATGGTAACTGCTGTTATTGAACCAGTGTTAAATGTTTTGTTGTTGGTGGCAACCATGTCCTCTCTCTCAGGGATCTGAAGTTAGATAACATATTGTTGGATGCAGAGGGACACTGTAAGCTGGCAGACTTTGGTATGTGTAAGGAGGGCATCATCAATGGAGTTACCACCACCACATTCTGTGGCACGCCTGACTACATAGCACCTGAGGTGAGCTGAGCCAGTGTTACATACATTTCTGTCCCATAAGGTATATCTAAACATTCCCCCGTGTCTGACGTGTGATGGTGTTTTCAGATCCTCAGATGTTAAAGATAATGATGATGATGTGTGTGTGTGTAGATCCTGCAGGAGTTGGAGTATGGTCCATCAGTGGACTGGTGGGCTCTGGGAGTGTTAATGTATGAGATGTTGGCTGGCCAGCCTCCATTTGAAGCAGACAACGAAGACGACCTGTTTGAGTCTATCCTCCATGACGATGTCCTCTACCCTGTCTGGCTCAGCAAGGAGGCTGTATCCATCCTCAGAGCTGTACGTACCATCACTCCATCATTGTACACCTTTATCTCACCCCTCTTACATCTGTGTGAACTGATCTGTCTTTCTGCATTTCTGCATTTCTCTCTGTCTTTATCTAACATCATTGTGTCTGTACTGATCTCTCCCTCTTACTGTTGTCTCTCCCTCTGTTTGGTGTGTGTGTGTGTGTGTAGTTTATGACTAAGGCTCCAGCCCAGAGGTTAGGGTGTGTGTTGTCTCAGGGTTGTGAGGAGGCCATTAAGAAACACTCATTCTTCAAAGACATCGACTGGACCCTGCTGGAGCAGAGACGACTCAAACCCCCCTTCAAACCACGCATTGTAAGTCACAAACACACGCACACACACAAACACGTGTCTCCTGGTTGACTCCGCCTTCTCTCTCTCGCTCTCTTCTTCTCTCTCTGTAGAAGACAAAGCGTGATGTGAATAACTTTGACCAGGACTTCACCAGAGAAGACCCAGTGTTAACTCCCACAGACGAGGCCGTTATCAGACAGATCAACCAGGAGGACTTTAAAGGCTTCTCTTTCTGTGCAGAGATACAGACTTGAGAACTCTATGGTTTAGATGTGTGTATAAAGCCTGTGTTGATTGGTTACAAAGTGTTGTGTCCGTAGAGAAGTCTGAAGCATGGACCGGTGCTACTGGTTACTATTATTACTACTGTCCACTGTAGTGAGAAAGACTATACCTTGGGTCAAATACATCTGTCAAATACATTTATAAAATACCTGTGTTGTGCTTTATTTGGTTTGTCTGGTACAAAGGAACCAATGGAATAGTCCCAAAAGTGCAAACTCCAAGGTAAATGACCCTGATTATATATATTTTATCGGTGTGTTTATTTCTTGGCTGGATATGTATGGTATTGTTTATTTTCTTGACAGGAGATGTATTTGATTGGTTAATATTGTTTTGTTTGTACAGTTTGTTTCATTTGCTTATGCGTCAGCGTCCAACTAGTTCATTTCAACTACTTTCACCCAATCAGGGACGAGTAGTCCTCAATGTAGTACAGACTACCTCGCTCGCACTCACACTCCCTATTTCTGTCCAGTGTGTGTGTCTGTCTCTATATTTGTGTATGGTGCGTGTTGTGTGTGTGCGTTTGAGATTTAGTAACCCATAGTAACCCCCTCCTCCCAGAAGCCATTTCTTTCAGCCAAAAACACTTTTAGTTCCTGCTGCTTTTCTACTGGTATTTCCATTTTATGTTCTGTTTTGTAAACTGTCAACAGTAGCTAGAGGAGGGAATCGCACCCTTCCCTATATAGTGCACTACTTTATGTACGCACACAGATGCACACACACACACTCTCTAAGAATAATTGTGTATAGTGTACAGTGTTAAAGACAGAGGTGGTTGATATGGCAGGCCTGTTAGAGGCGATGTAGTGATGCTATGTGCACCCCGGGGTAAAATTGTTCCTGGTCACACTATTTCACTCTGTGCCAAATGTAGTGTAACACCTGGAGGGGTGTCGGTTTGTCTGTCTCTCTGCTTATAATAAATACTATACTGTCAACATGAAACTACCTCTCTCCAACTGAGCTGTGTGTGTGTGTTTAAAGGTGCTGCACAGTGGTAATAAATTCCATATAAAATAATTTCTGAGTAACAATAATGTCACTTACACTGAGTGTACAAAACATTAGGAACACCTGCTCTTTCCACGACAGACTGACCAGGTGAATCTAGATGAAAGCTATGATCCCTTATTGATGTCACTTGTTAAATCCACTTCAATCAGTGTAGATGAAGGGGAGGAGACAGGTTAAATAATGATTTTTAAGCCTTGAGATTATTGCGACATGGATTGTGTATGTGTGTCATTCAGAGGGTGAATGGGCAAGACAAAATATTTAAGTGCCTTTGAAAGGGGTATGGTAGTAGGTTTGTGTCAAACTGCAACGCTGCTGTTTTTTATGCTCAACAGTTTCCCATGTGTATCAAGAATGGTCCACCACCCAAAGGACATCCAGCCAACTTGACTATGGGAAGCATTGAAGTCAACATGGGCCAGCATCCTTCTGGAACGCTTTCGACACCTTGTAGAGTCCATGCCCCGACGAATTGAGGCTGTTTTGAGGGCAAAAGGGCGGGGTGCAACTCAATGTTAGGAAGGTGTTCTTAATGTTTTGTACACTCAGTGTATAATTGTTTATTATTTTATTATAATTGATTTCAATTAAATTAGTCAAAAAGAAACAAAACCAGTGTTTGTGCAAACCACAATATGGAGCAAATGGATCCTTTGCCATTTTATTGTGCAAATAGCACTTGAATTGTATGACATCAGTTGTGCACAAGGAATGACATTTTTGGTTATGATAATGTTAGACAATTCTACTAATCTCAGGTCCTCAGAGTAAGATGTGACACAGGTTGTGTTCTATTCTGCTAGAGCAGCCCAAAGGACCCACTGGGCACACACTGGTTGAATCAATGTTGTTTCCATGTAATTTCAATGAAATTACGTTGAACCAACGTGGAATAGATGTTGAATTGACATCTGTGCCCAGTGGGGAAGTTATCAAAGGGATACTAGCTTAATTTATATGACAGAAGGTAGAGCTGTTTAGCTCTGTGGGCATGTGAGGACATGAAAAAGACACCCATGTTTCAACAAAACATGGTAGAGTGTGGGGAAATTACAGTTTTTAGCAACGCTTGCAGAACCGAACATCAAACTACAGACAGACAGCTTCCTGTTTTGATCTGCAGCACTCCACCAAGCACATCATACAGGAAACTGTTTCACTGACTGGTACAAGAGATGACTAATAGAGAGAGAGAGAGGGTGAGGGAGACAGCGAGAGAGAGTGAGATGTAGTGATGCATAGTAAAGGAGTGATGGACATTTCAGAAGCTAGACCGAGAAATAGTTGTTCCATTTCTGCAGAGAACGTGTGTGAATAAATACGCAACGTTCAGTTCAACACATTTTGAACATGTCCGTGTCTGAAGTGTACATTTCTGTGTTCTACGATGGCAACACCTGCTCCTGTCCCCGAGCTGCTACCGGCTACTCTGAAGGAGCTAGTTGGACATTTCACTGGTACCTGACTCAGAACGTACCAGATGGCTTTTCTCTCATCCCCAAGGCCATCTGGAGAACGCTGACGGCAGGACACCGTGGATACGATGGTGAACTCCTACGGCCATGATGGAGCTATGAAGATCTCACTGGAAATCTTGAGAAAGATTCATCAGAATGATCTCACCAAGAAGTTAATGGCAGATCACCAAGGTGGATATACCATATTCTTTCACACCTACACGGCTTAGTATTGCTTGAGAAAATAAATATGCTGGAAAAATCTGTGTTGGAGTTGACAAAAAAACTCTTCTCTCTAGCTCTCTCAGTAAAGGCTGAAGTTGACGGAGCAGCTGCCTCAATTCCGGTTCCTGCCTCTCCTGTCTACCTCATTTGTACATCTCAGACTGGCGGCCATGTTGTGGCCCCTTCGCTCTCCAGCTGCCATATTGATGGTCCCGTTCAATTCAACATCAGAGTCAACTCCATAGACGACGGTAAGTAGCCTACATACTTCTAAAGTATTGATGCGTTCTAACAATTGATGAAGAAATCACCTTGCGTTAAGTATTTAAACTAATTTATTTTGTCTTTCTTTCTCTTGTTCTTTCCTCTCTCTATCTCTCACATTGTCTCTCTTCTCAGAGCCCATCGTTCCATCTAAAGCATCACCTGCCCATCTCACCATGTTTGAACCTGTTCCTGTAAATACTGAAGACAACAGTAAGACAGATAGAAGGGGTGTATGGCAGTCTTACTGTAGATCTGTATAGAGAAGGTTGTTTGGCAGTGGTAAGAATAGGGAAACGCTTTGGAACTGAAGTTGTTTTTGGTATGAAGAACCACAAGATTGCAACGTTGTCCAGTAACCTGTATTTAGAGAGAGCAAGATCAAACAATCCTAAACCTGCATTGTTATACTGCAGTCTCTAAAGAGTTTCAGTTTGAATGGAATATTTACAGGAAAATCCACAGAACCATCTATTTTACATACACAGAGGCCTTTGTATACTGTGTTTGTCACTTGTTTATTTGACCAGATGAGCGAATCGAGAGGTGACAACTTTTTTTATTTTGTATTTTGTATTTAAATAAATATATTAACCCATCCCCTCTTCGGAGGACACATATCTTTTTTGGTTTTTACAGCTTTTCTGCTACATATACAGTACCAGTCGAAAGTTTGGATACACCTACTTGTTCCAGGGTTTTTCTTTAGTTTTACTATTTTCTACATTGTAGAATAATAGTGAAGACATCAAAACTATGACATAACACATATGGAATCATGTAGTAACCAAAAAAGTGTTAAACAAATCAAACTATATTTTATATTTGAGATTCTTCAAATAGCCACGCTTTGCCTTGATGACAGCTTTGCACACTCTTGGCATTCAACCAGCTTCACCTGGAATGCTTTTCCAACAGTCTTGAAGGAGTTCCCACATATGCTGAGCACTTGTTGGATGCTTTTCCTTCACTCTACGGTCCAACTCATCCCAAACCATCTCAATTTGGTTGAGGTCGGGGGATTGTGGAGGCTAGGTCATCTGATGCAGCACTCCATCGCTCTCCTTATTGGTAAAATAGCCCTTACACAGCCTGGAGGTGTGTTGGGTCATTGTCCTGTTGAAAAACAAATGATAGTCCCACTAAGCCCAAACTAGATGGGATGGCGTATCGCTGCAGAATGCTGTGGTAGCCATGCCGGTTAAGTGTGCCTTCAATTCTAAATTAATCACAGACAGTGTCACCAGCAAAGCACCACCACACCTCCTCCTCCATGCTTTACGGTGGGAAGTACACATGCAGAGATCATCCGTTCACCCACACCGCATCTCACAAAGACACGGCGGTTGGAACCAAAAATCTCATATTTTGACAGACCAAAGGACAATTTCCACCAGCCTAATGTCCATTGCTCGTGTTTCTTGGCCCAAGCAAGTCTCTTCTTATTATTGGTGTCCTTTAGTAGTGGTTTCGTTGCAGTAATTTGACCATGAAGGCCTGATTCACACAGTCTCCTCTGAACAGTTGATGTTGAGATGTGTCTGTTACTTGAACTCTGTGAAGCATTTATTTGAGGTGCAAATAAATGCACCGGAAAACATCTCAACAAGATCTACACCAGTGGTGACCCGTCTTTCAGCTCCACCTGTCTTTTGAGCCCCACCTGTTTAGCAAAAAATAAAATATATATACAGTATATATATATATATTTTTTTGTTACCTGTTTTGCATGTTATTTTGGCATTAATACCTGTCACATATCAGTTTGCAAACAATGTAAGAAAAAAAAATATAAAGCTGCATACTAACATGGTCTCTGTTTTGCTTTCTAGAGTAAGGCAGCTCCAAAATGCAGGTGTTTCAGCCTAGCTCAGTGCTTTCTGTGGTGGTGGGGCAGCCAGCGGAAAATACGGAGCGTAGGGGTTGGTAATGTTCTCTAGTTGTGCCGTGATTGGCTCAGTGTTCTGTCACTCATGGGGACAGTACGTCACCACAAAATCTACGGGGAGAGCTCGAAAATTTAAGCCCCTTAGGTGCTGCCTTATACTTATATTAGAAGTGCCCATCCAAGAAGGCTCAAGGTCATTGGCTACCAATAAAATGACGTCAAATCACGTTATATCTATGGTAGCTTTGATTGGACTGATCATGTCAACATCACACTTTAGAAATCTTAGCTAACAAGCTAGACAAGCAGTCATCATCATGAACCAAGTCGACAATCTACTGGCAAATACTTTTCAATCTTTGTCATATGAAGATAAATTATGGATAAAACGTATCGGTGCACATCGGCCATTGGACATAAACATTACACAACAAGTTGGAAATCACAAATTCAACAATGAGTGGTTTGGAGGGAATCAGTGGCTAACTGCAAGCGTTGCAGAGCAATCACTAGCCTGCTATTCAGTGGAGAGGGTGTGTGGTCCAAATCTGGGTTTAAGGGTCTCTTTTCCAAGCTTAAAAGGATAAACATTCACATGCATCAGAAACATGGGCCAGAAAAGGTTGAATACATTGGCCATGCTGTCAATCCAGCATGACTTCTGCCGCGTTCAAAACAACTGGAAACTGGAAACTTGGAAATCTCAGACTTCAGTGAGTTCAAGACAACTGGGAACTCTGAGAAAAACGAGCTACGACTGGGAAAATACGTTTTGAACGGTCATCCAACTCGGAATTCCATGTCGGGAACTCGGGCCTCTTTCTAGAACTCCAACCTGATGATCACTGACGTCATGATTCAACCTTGTTTTTGTTCAGAGTTCCCAGTTGTCTTGAAAGCACCATAAATCCAGACAATGCCAGACTTTGATGACAAAGTTTGATGACAAAATGTAACTACAAGAAGGAGCGCCGTGCCACCTTCCTGTTCAAGTGATTACAGCACAACAAGGTGAATCCAAAAATGTATTGTATGCTGCTGCATAAATGGTGTAATATGCCAAGGAGATATGTATACTGTAGCTAAGAAAGTAATACTAAGTGTATGTTGTGTAGTAAGCTGTTAGTAGCCCATGTGCCTCACCCTAATAATTTGGTCCCTTTCCTCCTCATAGCTCAGCCTACTGTTCTGACTTGGTGGTGCACATGTAGTCTATAGCCTGTTTTAGAGAAATGTCATCATCGAATATTGGAAGAGCTTTCACTGTCTGCTTATATGCCCCCTTTATTAATCCTACGGTTCTGACTTGGTGTACAGGGAGAGTACTGTAAGAACGGCCCATGTTCTGAATTCTATCGCTGTACATTTCAAAAGTGCTGAACAAATAGTTATATTGATTACGTCCGTCTTAGCTCACTCATTAATGTGTTAATCGAAATTATGGATTGCCTCTTATTCGCTCATCGTTCCCTTATGCCATAGTTTGTACATGTCAATTGTCAGTAGAAAGCACATTTGTTTAAGCAAGTCAGCCGTATCAGCTATGGTTTTTTTTAAAGGCCCACGGGGGGCCAGTATGAAAAATGTATGCACTCACTAATTGGAAGTCGCTCTGGATAAGAGCGTCTGCTAAATGACTAAAATGTCAAATGTAAATGTAAAAAATTCCCTGTCTTAGGTCAGTTAGGATCACCACTTTATTTTAAGAGTGTGAAATGTCAGAATAATTTTACATTTTTACATTTTAGTCATAATAGTAGAAAGAATGATTTATTTCAGCTTTTATTTCTTTCATCACATTCCCAGTGGGTCAGAAGTTTACATACACTCAATTAGTATATATATTTTTTTGGGCCCATTCCTCTTGACAGAGCTGGTGTAACTAAGTCAGGTTGGTAGGCCTCCTTGCTCGCACACACTTTTTCAGTTCTGCCCACAAATGTTCTATAGGATTGAGGTCAGGGCTTTGTGATGGCCACTCCAATACCTTGACTTTGTTGTCCTTAAGCCATTTTTCCACAACTTTGGAAGAATGCTTGGGGTCATTGTTCATTTGGAAGACCCATTTGCGACCAAGCTTTAACTTCCTGACTGATGTCTTGAGATGTTGCTTCAATATATCCACATAATGTTCCTTCCTCATGATGCAATCTATTTTGTGAAGTGCACGAGTCCCTCCTGCGGTAAAGCACCCCCACAGTATGATGCTGCCACCTCCGTGCTTCACGGTTGGGATGGTGTTCTTCGGCTTGCAAGCAACCCCCTTTTTCCTCCAAACATAACGATGGTCATTATGGCCAAACAGTTCTATTTTTGTTTCATCAGACCAGAGGACATTTATCAAAAAATTACGATCTTTGTCCCCATATGCAGTTGCAAACCATAGTCTGGCTTTTTTATGGCTGTTTTGGAGCAGTGGCTTCTTCCTTGCTGAACGGCCTTTCAGGTTATGTCGATATAGGACTCGTTTTACTGTGGATATAGATACTTTTGTACCTGTTTCCTGCAGCATCTTCACAAGGTCCTTTGCTGTTGTTCTGGGATTGATTTGCACTTTTCGCACCAAAGTACGTTCATCTCTAGGAGACAGAACGCGTCTCCTTCCTGAGCGGTATGACGGCTGCGTGGTCCCATGGTGTTTATACTTGCATACTATTGTTTGTACAGATGAACGTGGTACCTTCAGGCGTTTGGAAATTGCTCCCAAGGATGAACCACACTTGTGGAGGTCTGCTATGTTTTTTCTGAGGTCTTGGCTGATTTCTTTAGATTTTCCCAGGATGTCAAGCAAAGAGACACTGAGTTTGAAGGTAGGCCTTGAAATACATCCACAGGTACACCTCCAATTGACTCAAATGATGTCAATTAGCCTATCCGAAGCTTCTAAAGCCATGACATCATTTTCTGGAATTTTCCAAGCTGTTTAAAGGCACAGTCAACTTAGTGTATATAAACTTCTGACCCACTAGAATTGTGATACAGTGAATTATAAGTGAAATTATCTGCCTGTAAACAATTGTTGGAAGAATTACTTGTGTCATGCACAAAGTAGATGACCTAACCGACTTGCCAAAACGATAGTTTGTTAAAAAGAAATTTGTGGAGTGGTTGAAAAATGAGTTTTATTGACTCCAACCTAAGTGTATGTAAACTTCCGACTTCAACTGTACATACAGTATGTGTATGTGATATTTTACTATGAGTTTTGTATTTTTGTCAGTTGCCTGTGAGCTCACACAGGACCCAAACACAGCACACAGAGAGCTCTCACTGTCTGAGGAGAACAGGAAGGTGACACGAGGGAAAGAGTAGCCGTTTCCTGATCACCCAGAGAGATTTAACTACTGGAGGCAGCTGCTGTGTAGAGAGGGTCTGACTGGGCACTGCTATTGGGAGGCAGAGTGGAGTGGGAGAACTCTGATGGGAGTAGCTTACAGAGGGATCAGCAGGAAAGGAGAGGGACATGACTGCTGGCTTGGACAAAATGCTGTGTGCTGGAGTCTGAACTGCTCTAATGACAGTTACACTGCCTGGCACAATGACAAGAGCACTGCCATAACCATCTTCTCTCTCTTAAAAAGAGTAGGAGTTTATCTAGACTGGCCAGCTGGCAATCTGTCCTTATACAGTGTCTCCTCTAACACACTGAGCCCCTCTATCCGGGGTTTAGGCTGGGTGGACTTGTCAGTGTCCCTGTGTCAGGTAGAATAGCCTCCCTGGAGGAACACCTGAGACTTCAGGGAGATTACACATGTTTGTATGTGTGTAATACAAGTTTGTGAGGGTTTTAGGTGCCAAGCCAAATTTCTTCAGCCTCCTGAGATTGAAGAGGCGCTGTTGCGCCATCTTCACCACACTGTCTGTGTGGGTGGACCATTTCAGATCGTCAGTGATGTGTACGCCGAGGAACTTGAAGCTTTCCACCTTCTCCACTGTGGTCCCGTCGATGTGGATAGGAGCATGCTCCCTCTGCTGTTTCCTGAAGTCCACGATCAGCTCCTTTGTTTTGTTGACGTTCAGTGAGAGGTTATTTTCCTGGCACCACACTCCCAGGGCCCTCACCTCCTCCCTGTAGGCTGTCTCGTCATTGTTGGTAATCAGGCCTACTATTGTTGTGTCGTCTGCATTTAGTACGAAAATGTATGCACTCACTAACTGTAAGTCGCTCTGGATAAGAGCGTCTGCTAAATGACTAAAATGTAAATGTAAATGCAAACTTGATGATTGAGTTGGAGGCGTGTCATAGGTGAACAGGGAATACAGGAGGGGGCTGAGAACACACCCTTGTGGGGCCCCTATGTTGAGGATCAGCGAAGTGAAGGTGTTGTTTCCTTCCTTCACCACTTGGGGGCGGCCCGTCAGGAAGTCCAGGACCCAGTTGCACAGGGCGGGATTCAGACCCAGGGCCCCGAGCTTAATGATGAGCTTGGAGGGTACTATGGTGTTGAATGCTGAGCTATAGTCAATGAACAGCATTCTTACATAGGTATTCCTCTTGTCCAGATGGGATAGGGCAGTGTGCAGTGCAATGGCAATTGCATCGTCTGTGGATCTATTGGGGCGGTAAGCAAATTGAAGTGGGTCTAGGGTGTCAGGTAAGGCAGAGGTGATGTGATCCTTAACCAGCCTCTCAAAGCACTTCATGATGACAGAAGTGAGTGCTACGGGCGATAATCATTTAGTTCAGTTACCTTTGCTTTCTTGGGAACAGGAACAATGGTGGACATCTTGAAGCAAGTAGGGACAGCAGACTGGGATAGGGAGAGATTGAATATGTCCGTAAACACTCAAGCCAGCTGGTCTGCCCATGCTCTGAGGACGCGGCTAGGGATGCAGTCTGCGCCGGCAGCCTTGTGAGGGTTAACACGCTTAAATGTCTTACTCACATCGGCCACGGAGAAGGAGAGCACACTGTCCTTGGTAGCTGGCCAAGAAGGTGTTTAGCTATTCCGGAAGCAAGACGTCGGTGTCCGCGACGTGGCTGGTTTTCCCTTTGTAATCCGTGATTGTCTGTAGACCCTGCCACAAACGCCTGTGAATTGCGACTCCACTTTGTCTCTATACTGATGTTTTACCTTTTTGATTGCCTTACGGAGGGAACAACTACACCTTTTGTATTTGGCCATATTCCCAGTCACCTTGCTATGGTTAAATGCGGTGGTTCGCGCTTTCAGTTTTGCGCGAATGCTGCCATCTATTAAGGGTAATTTTCTAGTACATATGTTATAAAATGACAAGGGCAAAACAGAATAAACATCGTTGACACTTTGTAATCCAGATGCATGCCTGGATAGTGACTATAGTCAATACATTGTGTAACTGTCCTTTAACGTATGTATGTATATTATTTTTTGGGAAAGTGTCCGAGTCACGCCACCAATATAATGAGAAAAGAGGCAAAGGCCCTACCTAGAGAGACTACACGTGAGAGACTCGACTTTGAAAGCTAATGGTGGCGTGGCACTGAAAGATGTTAATCATTTACATAAAGAGGAGTAACTATGTACGTTGTATAAGCATGACTATGCATGTTGTGTAAGCATGAAACTGTATAAAAGGAGAGCTTCGAGTCAGGGCAGGCAGTTGCTCCATGGACCAGCTTGGCTATGTTACTTTGTAATAGAGTATATTCTGAATTCACAAGCTCCGGTTTCTGAGAGATATTACTGAACTAATTTTTCTACCACGTAAATGGTGAGCTTGCCAGGAGTGACAAACAGAGACCAGAGACGGTGAACACCTGTGACTGTGGATGGCTTGGACGAACTACACAAACAAGTGGCCACTAAAAAGGTAAGCAAGTTCTTGCTTAATAGTATAAAGTTTGTGTGGTCCGCTCCGTGGCCCAGCCTCAGCTGCAGGACACCAAGTAGGTCTCTCCAAACATAAGAACTAGAAAAACAGAAACTGGGAGCTTTTGAATTCGAAATGCATGCAAAATAATAAATAAATAAAAAGCCTTGAGGGTTGCAATACATAGAAAAAGCCTAAGTAAGAGTAGATCTGCTCAGCCCGAGCGGGTGGGTGGTTTGCTTGGGCGGCTGTGGTTCATTCGGTTGTGGTCAAGTTGGATGTTTAATCTGTTTCATTCAGGTTGCTCATCTGATCAGCTTGATCAATCCGTTTTATTCTATTGTTTTGTCTGATTCGTTTTGTACAAGACTGGTTTTATTGGACCTGCTTGAGTTTGCGAAAGCAACTCTTTCATCTTGGTCAACTGGTCTGACTAAATTTGTGCATTCAATTCATCGAGGTCACTCGGTTGTTCATCTGAGGCATTTGTTAAATTCGTCTGATTCATTTTGTTTGTCCTGCTGGTCATTCTGTCTGATTCATTTCAGCGCGAGCGGCTGCCAATCAGTTTTGGGCGATCAGAAAATAAATAAGAAGTCCTGTGAATACCGCTCTAGTGTGTCGAGGAAGTGTATCACTAGAGGGCTGCATAGGTAGGCAGAGAGTCCTGCGAATACCGCTCTAAGTGTGTCGAGGAAGTGTATCACTAAGAGGACTGCACGGGTAGGCAAAGATCCTGTATAATATCGCTTTTCTTGTGTTGAGGAAGTGATTCAGGAAAAGGGCTGAATTTGCAGGTCGCTTAGGAAAGCGTATGGAAATGTGAGAGTGCAAGTGAGTGTGAAAGGAATTCCTGCTCTGGTGGAGAAGGGGTTGCGCACCTCTCCTGGATCCTCACATAAAAAGTGGCCTGGCAGAGAGGATGCACCCAGTTTGAACTAGGGGGGGAAGTGTGAATACATGTGTGATTAAAGTACTGAAAGTAAGAAGTGTGAAAGCTTCTGTCTCGGGTGGAGAAGGGGTTGCGCACCTCTCCTGGATCATCACATAAAAGTGACCTGGCAGAGAGGACGCACCCAGTCTACACTGGAAAGGAAGAACGTGAATGAGTGTCTGATTAAAAAATACTGAAAGTGAGAAGTGTGAAAGAGATTCTTGTCCTGATTGGGGAAGGGGCTGCGCACCTCTCCTGGATCGTTGCTTAAGTGTAACCTGGCAGAGAAGACACACCCAGTCTCGCACTGGGAGAGGAAGTGTGAACGGTGCGTGAATGCCCATTAAAGCACTAAGTGCGTGGAAAGAGTGGAAAGATACATGCTGTCAAGTGGTTTGGAAATAAGAAAAATAAGAATAAAATAAGATTTATGAGGTGTTCCACACAAAAGAAAACTGGACATCAGGAGATATAAGAGAAAACCGAACACACACATTTACAATAACTAAGTTCTAGCTAGGAGAATCAAGAGTGTGGACAAATTAACAGTAGGAAAAAGCAAATAACATGGTAAAAAGGAACTAGGGAACAAAAAATAGTACAGATATTACAAGAAGCCAAAAGGGGGTTGAATTTGGGACTGGCATTGGGGAGTTCAAGAATACAGGCTATAGATATGAACAAAATGGCAGTATAAATCCTGAGTGCTAGGTATCCCCTATACAAGGAATAAATAATAAAAACATCCAAAAAAATGGGAACGACGCACCAGGAAGATGGGCACCAAATGGCGAGAAGGAGGAGCGTTTGACGTCTCGGTGTATGAGGAAATGGAAACAATAATAAAAAACTATAAAACAAATGACACAGGAAAGAAGAGAAAGGCTGAAAGGGAAAGAGAAAAAGAAGTACTAAACATGTTTAAAATAGAGGGAGAAGGACTGCTGAAAAACATACAAGAAGCCAGAAACATGTTGAGAAAGGATGATGAGAAAATAAACAGAAAGAAAGTGGACTGGTCCACGGGACCTCCGCCATACACCGGTGGACAATATCCACAGGTGTCCGAATTAGTATCAATAAAAGGAGAAATAGAAATGGAAGAAGAAAGGGAAACTCCTTTTACACCTTCTCTGATGAGAGAAAAGGACCTGAAAGAAACAGAAAGAATCAAACAGAGGGCAGAAATAAATCCAAAAAGATTGGACTGCTATGGAGGGTTAAGGGAGGCCTTAGGAAGAATGAAGGTGACGAAGGAAGACGATGAGGAATCTCCGGATTAAGATATGACAACTATCGACGCAACAAACGAACTGATAGAAAGAGAAAGAGACAAAATGATGAGAAAACTGATGAAAAAGGAAGAAAGAAAGGAACGAGAACAGAACTGGTTGAGACAACAGACTGGCAGGGAACTAGAGGAGGAGGAAGAAAGAGCAGTGGCTGAATCAAGGGAGGTAGTTTATAACCAAGAAGGAAGAGAGGGAAGAGTGCGGAATAGGAGAACAGTGAAAAAACCTGAAAGATATGAGGCGCAATGTCCAATCTTAATAAAAGGTAGCCAGGCACATTATGTTCCGTGGGGATCACAGGACCTGGAAGGATTGGTTGCCCACCTGCCAGATTTGCATGATGGGGCAGGAAAATGGATAAGGACCTTTGAGGAACAAACCATGGGGAAACTGCTGGCTGTGGGGGATCTAAAGGCACTGTTGGCAAGGGGTGGTAGGAGTGGCAAAGATGGAGGATATACTGGGGAACAGTGACCTGAGGAGAGAAGTGAGAGACACGCAAGGAGACGGGACGGACTTTGACTCACACTGCCCTGAAGTTTGGCGAGCACTGAGACTGGAATATCCGGCAAAAATTGATCCCAAGTCACTAAAAGGGGGAACACTGGGGGAAACAGAGAATCCAGCTGCCTATCTACATGAACAACTGAAACGATGGAGACTGGAAACAGAACGAGACCCAGAGGGGGACCCACTGATGACAACTTTGTTTCCGAAACTCAGTAATAGAGGCCATGCCCCAGCCGGTAAAAAGCAGGCTGGAGGATGTGGTAGGACTAACCTCAAAATTACACAAAGAATTATGTGACCATGTGATACATGCAGTAGAAAAACACAGGAAGGATGAACAAAGACTCACGGAACAGGGGAGAGACATTCAAAGAAAGCTGACTCAACGCCAGCTGGAAGAACTGACAAACAAAGGGAAGAAGAAAATCCAGGCTCCAGTAACAGCACCTGTGCATGAGACTGGAATGGTGGCTGCAGGCTCCTCCGGAGGGCCACAACTGCTTCCTGCGCCACAGGCCCAAGTGCAACCCACACCACCAGTAGTGAATGTGTATGCACAACAACCCCAGCAATGGAATAATAACAATAGACAACAAAAACCTCTGCAAAACAATCAGAGAGGAGGAAACCGGGGCCCACAAGGGCCACCAGGGATCTGCTTTATTTGCCAACAGCCATTGCATACCAGGCGAAACTGCCCCACAAACCCCTGGCAACAACAGGGGAACAGAAACCAAAGTAACTGGAAACAAACTTGTGGCTGGCAACAAAATCAAAAACAATTCCAAGGTCCTGTGAACCCATGGGCAGGGCCCAATCAGGGGTACTAGGGGTGCCCAGAGAGTCCTACAGGGGAGGGTCAGTTTCCAGTGCTAACTACGCGAGCTGATCAGGAACCCATGCTGCAGGTTCAAATAGAAAATAGAGGCACACCCATGATGATAGATACTGGAGCCACTTACAGTTGTGTAAGTCCAAATTATGCCTCTCACCTCCCCATGTCTGGCAAATACGCCAAAACTGTAGGATTCTCGGGACAAACACAGTTAATTCCAATGACAGCTCCAGTTCGTAGCTGACGACAAATCCGCAACCCTCCCTATACTAGTATCAGCACACACCCCTGTCAACAAATTAGGAAGAGATGCTCTATGCAAAATGGGTATACAAATTCGGTGTTCCTCTGAAGGGGTGATTATAGATAAAGCAGGGTTAAACTTGCAAATGGTAATGACACAGGGCACAGCAAATGTATATTGGTTAGGGGGCATTGAGACAGAAGTAGATAAGACAGTCAAGAAATGGGGTAGGTTTATTCAGGCTCAGATACCAGAAGCAGATAGAGCAAAATCAGAATATCATTGCACAATGCAATATGATCCCTATCGTGATAATCTTTTGGAACAGCTGTGGTTGTTAAACGCAAATGGGAAATCAGTACCAATTATGTCTCAGTACATAGTTATAGAAAAACAGGGAGCAGCAATGGAAGTAACAGACAGGGACAGCTCAGACTTTGTGGCAAAATGGTATAATGTTTCCGGTGCTTCCCCAAACATTAATGTAATAGTACATAAGGGAATGGAGGCTAAAGATCTGAGCCCCATGATGAAACGAGCAAAAACAAGTCAATAGGACAAAACAGACAACCTGTTGATTTATCACTCAAAAGATAGAGCTCTCATTAAAATATTGACTACCACAGTAATGACTGGAGACCCAAGGGAGGTAGAAGTTACAGCCAAACAGCTAATACAGCTAGGGGAAGCAACAGAACTAGACAACCAGCAAAAACAGGAAATGGAGAGAAACATACCAGATGAGGTATGGTCACAACATGATACAGATGTCGGATTGGTAAAATCAGCAAGTCCTGTATGCGTCAAGATAAAACCAGATGCTAAGCCCCCTTGGAAGGCTCAATACCATATTTACATTTACATTTACATTTACATTTTAGTCATTTAGCAGACGCTCTTATCCAGAGCGACTTACAGGAGCAATTAGGGTTAAGTGCCTTACTCAAGGGCACATTTACGTCATTTAGCAGACGCTCTTATCCAGAGCGACTCACAAATTGGTGCATTCACCCTATAGCCAGTGGGAAAACCACTTTACAAATTTTTTTTTGGTGAGGGGGGGGGGTAGAAGGATTACTTTATCCTATCCCAGGTATTCCTTAAAGAGGTGGGGTTTCAAATGTCTCCGGAAGGTGGTGAGTGACTCCGCTGTCCTGGCGTCGTGAGGGAGCTTGTTCCACCATTGGGGTGCCAGAGCAGCGAACAGTTTTGACTGGGCTGAGCGGGAACTATGCTTCCGCAGAGGAAGGGGAGCCAGCAGGCCAGAGGTGGATGAACGCAATGCCCTCGTTTGGGTGTAGGGACTGATCAGAGCCCGAAGGTACAGAGGTGCCGTTCCCCTCACTGCTCCATAGGCAAGCACCATGGTCTTGTAACGGATGCGAGCTTCAACTGGAAGCCAGTGGAGTGTGCGGAGGAGGGGGTGACGTGAGAGAACTTGGGAAGGTTGAACACCAGACGGGCTGCGGCATTCTGGATGAGTTGTAGGGGTTTAATGGCACAGGCAGGGAGGCCAGCCAACAGCGAGTTGCAGTAATCCAGACGGGAGATGACAAGTGCCTGGATTAGGACCTGTGCCGCTTCCTGTGTAAGGCAGGGTCGTACTCTCCGAATGTTGTAGAGCATGAACCTGCAGGAGCGGGTCACCGCCTTGATGTTAGCGGAGAACGACAGGGTGTTGTCCAGGGTCACGCCAAGGCTCTTCGCACTCTGGGAGGAGGACACAACGGAGTTGTCAACCGTGATGGCGAGATCATGGAATGGGCAGTCCTTCCCCGGGAGGAAGAGCAGCTCCGTCTTGCCAGGGTTAAGCTTGAGGTGGTGATCCGTCATCCATACTGATATGTCTGCCAGACATGCAGAGATGCGATTCGCCACCTGGTTATCAGAAGGGGGAAAGGAGAAGATTAGTTGTGTATCGTCAGCGTAGCAATGATAGGAGAGGCCATGTGAGGATATGACAGAGCCAAGTGACTTGGTGTATAGGGAGAAAAGGAGAGGGCCTAGAACTGAGGCCCTGGGGGACACCAGTGGTGAGAGCACGTGGTGCGGAGACAGCTTCTCGCCACGCCACTTGGTAGGAGCGACCGGTCAGGTAGGACGCAATCCAGGAGTGAGCCGCGCCGGAGATGCCCAGCTCGGAGAGGGTGGAGAGGAGGATCTGATGGTTCACAGTATCAAAGGCAGCAGACAGGTCTAGAAGGACACGAGCAGAGGAGAGAGAGTTAGCTTTAGCAGTGCGGAGAGCCTCCGTGACACAGAGAAGAGCAGTCTCAGTTGAATGACCAGTCCTGAAACCTGACTGGTTTGGATCAAGAAGGTCATTCTGAGAGAGATAGCAAGAGAGTTGGCTAAAGACGGCACGCTCAATAGTTTTGGAAAGAAAAGAAAGAAGGGATACTGGTCTGTAGTTGTTGACATCAGTGGGATCGAGTGTTGGTTTTTTGAGAAGGGGAGCAACTCTCGCT
Source organism: Coregonus clupeaformis (assembly GCF_020615455.1). Taxonomy (NCBI): domain Eukaryota; kingdom Metazoa; phylum Chordata; class Actinopteri; order Salmoniformes; family Salmonidae; genus Coregonus; species Coregonus clupeaformis. The sequence goes on from NC_059222.1 coordinate 28,180,170, forward strand.
CTCTTGAAGACGGAAGGGACATGGCCAGCGGTCAAGGATGAGTTGATCAGCGAGGTGAGGTAGGGGAGAAGGTCACCGGAGATGGTCTGGAGAAGAGAGGAGGGGATGGGGTCAAGCGGGCAGGTTGTTGGGCGGGCTGCAGTCACAAGTCGCAGGATTTTATCTGGAGAGAGAGGGGAGAAAGAAGTCAAAGCATAGGGTAGGGCAGTGTGAGTAGGACCAGCAGTGTCATTAGACTTAACAAACGAGGATCGGATGTCGTCAACCTTCTTTTCAAAGTGGTTGACGAAGTCATCCACAGGGAGAGAGGAGGGGGGAGGATTCAGCAGGGAGGAAAATGTGGCAAAGAGCTTCCTAGGGTTAGAGGCAGATGCTTGGAATTTAGAGTGGTAGAAAGTGGCCTTAGCAGCAGAAACAGATGAAGAAAATGTAGAGAGGAGGGAGTGAAAAGATGCCAGGTCGGCAGGGAGTTTAGTTTTCTTCCATTTCCGCTCCGCTGCCCGGAGCTCTGTTCTGTGAGCTCGCAATGAGTCATCAAGCCACGGAGCTGGAGGGGAGGACCGAGCCGGCCGGGAGGATAGGGGACACAGAGAGTCAAAGGATGCAGAAAGGGGAGGAGAGGAGGGTTGAGGAGGCAGAATCAGGAGATTGGAGGGAGAAGGATTGAGCAGAGGGAAGAGATGATAGGATGGAAGAGGAGAGAGTAGTGGGAGAGAGAGAGCGAAGGTTGCGGCGGCGCATTACCATCTGTGTAGGGGCAGAGTGAGTAGTGTTGGAGGAGAGCGAGAGAGAAAAGGAAACAAAGTAGTGGTCGGAGACATGGAGGGAGTTGCAGTGAGATTAGTAGAAGAGCAGCATCTAGTAAAGATGAGGTCAAGCGTATTGCCTGCCTTGTGAGTAGGGGGGACGGTGAGAGGGTGAGGTCAAAAGAGGAGAGGAGTGGAAAGAAGGAGGCAGAGAGAAATGAGTCAAATGTGGACATAGGGAGGTTGAAATCCCCCAAAACTGTGAGGGGTGAGCCATCCTCAGGAAAGGAACTTATCAAGGCGTCAAGCTCATTGATGAACTCTCCAAGGGAACCTGGAGGGCGATAGATGACAAGGATATTAAGCTTAAATGGGCTAGTGACTGTGACAGCATGGAATTCAAATGAGGAGATAGACAGATGGGTTAGGGGAAAAATTGAGAATGTCCACTTGGGAGAGATGAGGATTCCTGTGCCACCACCCCTCTGACCAGATGCTCTCGGGGTATGCGAGAACACATGGTCAGACGAGGAGAGAGCAGTAGGAGTAGCAGTGTTTTCAGTGGTAATCCATGTTTCCGTCAGCGCCAGGAAGTCGAGGGACTGGAGGTTAGCATAGGCTGGGATGAAGTCAGCTTTGTTGGCAGCAGAACGGCAGTTCCAGAGGCTGCCTGAGACCTGGAACTCCAGGTGTGGGGTGCGTGCAGGGACCACCAGGTTAGAGAGGCAGCAGCCACGCGGTGTGAGGCGTTTGTGTAGCCTGTGCAGAGAGGAGAGAACAGGGATAGGCAGAGGCATAGTTGACAGGCTGTAGCAAATGGCTACAATAATGCAGAGGAGATCGGAATGAAATGAACTAAACATCTGGGAGAGGAGAGAGCAGGGCCTCCCTCACCAAAACTTCCACCTCAGAAACTATAATTGTTTCACTGAACCACCCGAACAAAAACTCTCCCAACTTCCACCTTTAGAAATCAGAATTGTTGTGAACCACAGCGGTTCAATGTTTAAAGGAATAGACTCAACCCACTTTATTCAGCTAGCTAACTATGACACCATAGCTAACTAGCATGCTAGCATCCAATAACACACAGTTTAGCACCAACACTTGGTCACAACAAACCACCAATAGTGTGTTAACACACTAAGCAGATAATTCGTGTCCGTGTCTAGTTCCTTTCATAACGCAGCAATAATTAAACGTTGGCTAGCTAGCACAAATATATTGTATTTAGCTGCCACAGTACAGCACACAATGGCTACTGTGTTGACTCTGTTCGAAAAACGGCTAGCTAACTAGCTTCGTGCTACACCCGGCACCGCCGAAAACAATGCCAACCTACAGTAGCTACCCACAACAGCCCACGATGCCTAACTATGACACCATAGCTAACTAGCATGCTAGCATCCAATAACACACAGTTTAGCACCAATACTTGGTTACAACAAACTACCAATAGTGTGTTAACACACTAAACAGATAATTCGTGTCCGTGTCTAGTTCCTTTCATAACGCAGCAAAAATTAAACGTTGGCTAGCTAGCACATTAACATTGGAAACAACTCTCCACCGTTGCTAAACGTTACCAGTAGCTACCCGCTAGCTAGCTAGCCTCGTGCTTCGCCGGGCTCCGCCGTAAACAATACTTACCTACAATAATTACCTACGGAAACCTACAATAACTACCTATATAACTACCTAAATAAACTACCTACAATACCTAACTACAACTACCTACCTACGATCTAAATACATGGTTTAAGCTTTACTCAACACCATATAAGAAGCCAAGCTTACCTCCTGCTAGAGAAAACACAACCTCTCCCGACCACAGCTGGAACGGAGGAGGAAACTGAAAACCTGAGGCAGAAGAGGGTATCAACATGACAATCGAGGGACTAATAAAAGCAGAAGTACTGATAGAAACACAAAGTTGTTGCAACACACCTCTGTTGCCGGTTCTTAAAGCAGATGGGAAGAAGTGGAGGCTAGTCCATCATTTAAGGGCCGTAAATGACATAGTACAGGACTGGACTGCTGAAGTTCCAAATCCTTACACGCTACTGACCAACATTCCCCCAGAAGCCAAGTACTTTACAGTAATTGATCTATGTGGAGCGTTTTTTAGTGTGCCCCTGGCGGAAGAATGCAGACATTTGTTTTCATTTACATACAAAGGAAAACAGTACACATATACCCGCATGCCACAGGGGTTTAAGCACTCTCCTCAAGTGTTTAATCAGGTGCTAAGAGCAGACCTGGAAGATCTAATACTTGAAGGGACATTGATTCAGTATGTAGATGATCTGTTGATCTGTGCCTCCTCCTTGGAGCAATGCCATGCTGATTCTATGAAGGTCTTAAAGTGATTGGCAGAAGGAGGACACAAGGTGTCAAAAACAAAACTCCAGTACTGCCAATCCCAAATTGAATACCTAGGACGAACAATAGCGCATGGAACAAAGGCAATAGCACCAGGACAAGAAGGGATTAGCAAAGTGCCGCTTCCTCAAACAGTGGCCCAGATGATGACATTCTTAGGAATGACTGGATTTAGCTCAGACTGGATAGAGGAGTATGCGGTTAAAATTATGAAGGAAGTAGGACAACTAGACCTTAGAGCAAGTATTAAATGGAACAGTGATGCCCTAATTGCATTTGAAACAATGAAAAAAGAGATGCAGTCTGCTCCGGCTCTAGCAGCTGCACCATCGAGAGCATCCTGACTGGTTGCATCACCGCCTGGTATGGCAACTGCTTGGCCTCTGACCGCAAGGCACTACAGAGGGTAGTGCGTACGGCCCAGTACATCACTGGGGCAAAGCTCCCTGCCATCCAAGACCTCTATACCAGGCGGTGTCAGAGGAAGGCCCTCAAAATTGTCAAAGACTCCAGCCACCCTAGTCATAGACTGTTCTCTCTGCTACCGCACGGCGAAGCGGTACCGGAGTGCCAAGTCTAGGTCCAAAAGACTTCTCAACAGCTTCTACCCACAAGCCATAAGACTCCTGAACAGCTAATCATGGCTACCCGGACTATTTGCACTGCCCCCCCACCCCATCCTTTTTACGCTGCTGCTACTCTGTTAAGTATTTATGCATAGTCACTTTAACTCTACCCACATGTACATATTACCTCAACTACCTCAACTAGCCGGTGCCCCCGCACATTGACTCTGCACCGTTCCCCCCCTGTATATATAGCCTCCCTACTGTCACTTTATTTTACTTCTGCTCTTTGTTTTTCTCAACACTTTTTTTTTGTTGTTGTTTTATTCTTACTTTTTTGTTTAAAATAAACGCACTGTTGGTTAAGGGCTGTAAGTAAGCATTTCACTGTAATGTCTGCACTTGTTGTATTCGGCGCATGTGACCAATAAAATTTGATTTGATTTGATTATACAAAACCATTCCTGTTGTATGTGGCAAATAGATGCGATAGGTATGCGGCAGCGGTATTTATGCAAGAAACATGCAGTGGAAGACGTAAACAGCGCATTGCGTATTATAGTACTAAATTGGACTCTGTCGCCCAGGGACACCCACCCTGATATCAAGGCTTAGCTGCGCTACAATATGCATATGAGAAGGCATCCACCATTACCATGGGATATCCAGTAACTATACACACACACACCATAAAATAGTGGAGCTAATAGAGAAAGGAAAGTTTGTCCTTACCAATGCTAGAACCTTAGAATATATGACTCTACTGACCTATCCAGACGTTTCCATTAAACGGTGCAGTACAGTAAATCCAGCTGAGAGAATTCCTTTGGAATTTGAGGGACAAGCACATGGCTGTGTAGCGGACTCCTTGACGTTTACCAGACTTAGACCAGACCTAGAGTCAACCCCATTGCTTAATATGGGGGAAGAGTACATAGAATCATATTTTGTGGATGGGTCCTGTTATAAAGATCATACGGGAAACCATGCAGGTTATGCAGTAGTATGAAAACAAGGAAAGGAGTTTAAAGAAGTGATAGCAGAATACTGTCCACAGCCATGCTCAGCTCAGTTAGCCAAACTAAAAGCACTTACCGCGGCCTGCATTCTAGGAAAAAGAAAGACAGTTAACATCTATACTGATTCGGCATATGCACATGGGGTATGCCACCTATTTGGGGCAGGCTGGAAACAACAAGGATTTAGGAAAAGTGATGGTGCACCCATACAACACTACGAGCAGATCGTAAAATTCATGACGGCATTAATGTACCCCACAAAACTTGCAATAATAAAGTGTCAGGCCAAAAAGAAAGGAAATGGGATTGTGATTAAAGGAATTAATGCGGCTGATGAAACTGTCAAAAAAGCATCTCATTGCACCATCCCAGTGTTAACGGCACCAATGGTCATTATTGAATCTATACCACAACCAGATGATATAATTAGGATGCAGGAACAATCTAATCAAATTTTTATTTGCCACATGCACCGAATACAACAGGTGTAGACATTACCGTGAAATGCTTACTTACAGCCCTTAACCAACAATGCATTTATTTCTTAATAAAAAATCAACAACAAAAAAGTGTTGAGAAAAAAAGAGCAGAAGTAAAATAAAATAACAGTAGGGAGGCTATATACAGGGGGGTGCAGAGTCAATGTGCGGGGGCACCGGCTAGTTGAGGTAGTTGAGGTAATATGTACATGTGGGTAGAGTTAAAGTGACTATGCATAAATAATTAACAGAGTAGCAGCAGCGTAAAAAGATGGGGTGGGGGTGGGGGGGCAGTGCAAATAGTCCGGGTAGGACTTTATGAACAAACAATGTGGCAACAAAGAGGGGCCACCAAAGATGTGACAGGACTATGGAGGTCTCATGAAGGAACCATAGTAGCACCCACTATGTTGCTCAATCTACTGATAACTGATGCGCAAAATAAAAAAACAAGGATACTGGTCACCATACATACAGGCATTGGTAGATGAGGCAGTAACAAAATGTGAGGTGTGTGCACAAAACAATGTGCGAAAAGGAATAACCACGCCAATAGGTCACATACCAGTCCCAGAAGGACCATTCCGACACCTAGTCATGGATTATGAGGATATGATAAAAAAGGTGAATGGCAAAAGATACATGCTAGTGATAATAGATAGATTTAGCAGATGGGTAGAGGCGGTACCATCAGCAGATCTAGGATCAGGGACAGTAATCAAATTTCTAACCAGAGAAGTAATACCCAGATTTGGAATACCGACAGAAATCAGCTCAGACAATGGATCAGCATTTATTCAGAAAACGGTGAAGCAAGTACTACAGCAGTTAAAAATTAAGCAAAGACTGGGATGTGTATATCACCCACAGTCGCAAGGAATGGCTGAGAGAATGAATGGAACCCTCAAGGCTAAATTGAATAAAATCTGTACCAGTGCAAAGTTTAACTGGGTGAATGCACTGCCACTTGCTTTAATGAGCTATCACATGCAAACTAACAGAAATATGCACCTCGCATGAAATGCTTACGGGTCGACCCATGCCAGTGCCAGTTCTGAGAGGACCCTACAAAGGACCCTCATTGGAACAATTAGAGATGGAGCTTAAAGCATATGTAAGATAACTAACTGCTATACATAAAGTTATTCATCTCCAGGAAAAAACCCAGACCAGAGCAGCCAGGAATGGTGATACCAGGAGACCAAGTCTACATCCGAGTGTTCCGCAGAAAGTGGAACGAGCCCAGGAGAGAAGAACCATACACGGTGATCCGAGCAACACCCACAGCGATACAGGTGGAAGGAAGTACGACGTGGTACCATCTGAATCACTGCACTAGGGTCCCGAAGGGAACTGGCCTGCCACCGGCGAGCCATGAGGAAGCTGAGGATATTGAGGCACCAGGCGGAGTCCAAGAAGAAGAAGAAGCAAGTACGAGCCTCAGCACAAACATCGAAGGCTAGCGGGCTCTCCCTCCTGAAAATCCGGGGAGTCAGGAGATGGGGCCTGATGACGTGGGGAATACTTCTAATGGGATACCTGTTATGGCAGGTGCCCCAAGCACAGGCAATGACCCAGGCAACGGAGGGACAACAGGAGATAGAGGGGAAAGTGACTTCCCTACCATTGAAGAAAGTGATTTCCCCACCATTGACTTCTCTGCCCTCACATGGTCCCCCTAACAGAACAACTGAAAAGCTGTGGAATGGCTCTAACACTAAAAGCAGTTAACCTAGGAAAGATGGTAGTGAGTCTGCCCACAACAATACAATATTCTAGAGATAGCCTTACTGAACCAGGAAGAATATATATTATGAACAGGGATCAAATATTGTACACAGGCTGGCCTAGACTAGGTAGATGTCAGAAGGATATGCACTGTTTAGAATTAAATGCCTAAAAAATAATTGTGTGGAAGTTAAGCCAAAAATAAATAAATATGGAAAACCTGTATGGAATAAACATGCAAAAATAATGGATATAAAACAAGCCAAACATTGTGTGATCCCACCAATACCTAAGGAACTAGCCTCTGAAGCTAGAATAAAAAGCAGAATAAAAAAGCAGGTACCATTGGAAACGGCCCAAACTAGTATTTTTATTCCAGCCCAAGAAATGACAGCTACAGAAACTCAAAGATCCTTTTCAATACGGAGGAGCAAACCTCTGCTAGAACTATCACTCTGTGGGTGGGCCAATCATCAAACAATAGGAGAAGCCATCTGGGATTAATATGGTTGCAAAATAGAAATTGACAAGGGAAACACCACTTGGGAAATTACCTTAGAAGGATTTGACGCAAGAGAACGATGCAAAATACGTTTTGGAAATAGTCAGTACTAAATGGTCAGAAGGGAACAATATAACAACGATTGACATTACTCCTATTCCCACACGTCAACCTAGACAGGAAAGAGAAACAGGGACAGCTAACGCAACCATGGCAATCACCCAAGGACTGTCAATTGTCATAACAACTAAACCAGCAATGACAGAATTAGAAACAACAAAACCAACTGGGTTCTTTCAAAATGTATGGGAGTCTGACTAATTGGAGGAATCAGAAAAATAAACAATCTAGTTCAGCCCCCATAGCAGTACCGGAAACAATGAAAGCACCAACAAAATTGAAGAGACTATGGGAGGGAGCATTACAAATTAATTGGTACAAATGGGCACAATATTTAGCTAAAGTGATTAATAAAAAAACGAATTGTCTAGTATGCGCCCCCTCCCCATTGAAGGAACTGATAGTAATACCAAGTCCGCACAGCTACAGGGATTGCGCTGACTTTAAACTGAAATTCTGTCACCTCAAAAGATCAGAGAGACCCTATTGCCCTGCGGAATGCTTATCCTTCTTAGGAAGTTCTGACCACCACAAATACTATAATCAAGCAGGATGGGGGGGAGTGGTGTAAAAAACGAATGTCCGAATAGAACCTAGAAAAATGGAAACAGCTGAGAAATATCGAAAAGATTATGGGCAGAAGTACGAGTGCTACAACAAAACAAGCGGGGCGCATGATTTGGGAAAATGTATGGGAAAATGTGAAACCACATGGCACCTAAATAACGATATCTCCTGGAATGCAGACACCCCCCGAAACGCAACCTATCAGGCAGCAGGGTCAAGCACTGGAGTGATAGTTACCAATGGGGGCCCTGGTGACCCTGGGGAATGCGAGAAGCAGACGCTATCACTATCACTGATCTCTACTTATGAGGAGCAGTCGGTGGCGGTGGCAGACTTCTTTTGGATATGTGGAGGACAAAGAATTAGAGCCACCCTGCCTAAGAAATGGATAGGAATATGTGCTCGAGTACAAATGCTTCAGGAAGTAGTTATATCAGAATGGGAGTCAGTAAAAACAATAGATCAGGATGCACAGAATAACAATAAAAGGGTAAAAAGAGCGTATGAACATGACCCCAATGTACAGTGAGGGAAAATCCCCTGCTGATTTTGTACGTTTGCCCACTGACAAAGAAATGATCAATCTATAATTTTAATGGTAGGTTTATTTGAACAGTGAGAGACAGAATAACAACAAAAAAATCCAGAAAAACGCATGTCAAAAATGTTATAAATTGATTTGCATTTTAATGAGGGAAATAAGTATTTGACCCCCTCTCAATCAGAAATATTTCTGGCTCCCAGGTTTCTTTTACACAGATAATGAGCTGAGATTAGGAGCACACTCTTAAAGGGAGTGCTCCTAATCTCAGCTTGTTACCTGTTTAAAAGACACCTGTCCACAGAAGTAATCAATCAATCAGATTCCAAACTCTCCACCATGGCCAAGACCAAAGAGCTCTCCAAGGATGTCAGGGACAAGATTGTAGACCTACACAAGGCTGGAATGGGCTACAAGACCATCGCCAAGCAGCTTGGTGAGAAGGTGACAACAGTTGGTGCGATTATTTGCTAATGGGAGAAACACAAAAGAACTGTCAATCTCCCTCAGCCTGGGGCTCCATGCAAGATCTCACCTTGTGAAGTTGCAATGATCATGAGAATGGTGAGGAATCAGCCCAGAACTACACGGGAGGATCTTGTCAATGATCTCAAGGCAGCTGGGACCATAGTCACCAAGAAAACAATTGGTAACACACTACGCCGTGAAGACTGAAATCCTGCAGCGCCCGCAAGGTCCCCCTGCTCAAGAAAGCACATATACAGGCCCGTCTGAAGTTTGCCAATGAACATCTGAATGATTCAGAGGAGAACTGGGTGAAAGTGTTGTGGTCAGATGAGACCAAAATGGAGCTCTTTGGCATCAACTTAACTCGCCGTGTTTGGAGGAGGAGGAATGCTGCCTATGACCCCAAGAACACCATCCCCACCGTCAAACATGGAGGTGGAAACATTATGCTTTGGGGGTGTTTTTCTGCTAAGGGGACAGGACAACTTCACCGCATCAAAGGGACGATGGATGGGGCCATGTACCGTCAAATCTTGAGTGAGAATCTCCTTCCCTCAGCCAGGGCATTAAAAATGGGTCGTGGATGGGTATTCCAGCATGACAATGACCCAAAACACACGGCCAAGGCAACAAAGGAGTGGCTCAAGAAGAAGCACATTAAGGTCCTGGAGTGGCCTAGCCAGTCTCTAGACCTTAATCCCATAGAAAATCTGTGGAGGGAGCTGAAGTTTCAAGTTGCCAAACGTCAGCCTCGAAACCTTAATGACTTGGAGAAGATCTGCAAAGAGGAGTGGGACAAAATCCCTCCTGAGATGTGTGCAAACCTGGTGGCCAACTACAAGAAACGTCTGACCTCTGTGATTGCCAACAAGGGTTTTGCCACCAAGTACTAAGTCATGTTTTGCAGAGGGGTCAACTACTTATTTCCCTCATTAAAATGCAAATCAATTTATAACATTTTTGACGTGCGTTTTTCTGGATTTGTTTGTAGTTATTCTGTCTCTCACTGTTCAAATAAACCTACCATTACAATTATAGACTGATCATGTCTTTGTCAGTGGGCAAACGTACAAAATCAGCAGGGGATCAAATACTTTTTTCCCTAACTGTATATTTAGATTCAATAGGTGAGCCTAGAGGAATTCCAAATGAATATAAGGCAAGAGATTAAATTAAAACAGGATTTGAATCAATATTTGTCTGGAGATCACCCAACAAAAACCTAGAATGGATCAATTATATTTACTATAATCAACAGAGGTTTATTAATTACACAGACTCTGCGCTAAGGCAACAAGTAGAATGACCTGGCAGAATAGGCAGGCTCTAAACTGTCTTTTAGCAGAAAAAAGTGGAGTTTGTGTTATGTTTGGGGATGAGTGTTGTACCTTCATTCCCAATAATACTGCCCCAGATGGCTCATTCACTGAAGTAATGACTAAGCTTAAAGGACTACGGAAAAAAGTTAAGGACAATGCTGGGCATGATGCTCACACCTGGGATTGTATGGACTTAACCCTGGGAAAGTGGGGGGCAATGTTTACAAAAATGGCAATAATGATAGGCATAGCACTGGTGGTGATGGGAGTGGTCTTTTGCTGTGTACTGCCTTTGCTGAAATCACTCTTGATCCAAACCACAGTAAAACAAATAACTGTACAGACAATTGTTAATAATTCACCCAAAGATTATACCCCGTCCCGGGAGCTCCAGGACAGTATGTTAACGAATATGGAAAGCCCTGTAATATTAAAGGAGGACCACTGGACTGCCCGTTTGGGAATCCTGAATGTCTATATTGTGTTGTCCCTGGGGGTGGTTGGGCCTGTCATGGTTGCAAAACTCAACAGCAACAACTGGGTGTTAGCTCAGAAGGAAACCTCCCGGACCTAAACCCAGTACCTGACTGGGCTCCTCGGCCTCATTGTGATGGGTCAGATAATGAGGAAGATATACAGTGGGGAAAAAAAGTATTTAGTCAGCCACCAATTGTGCAAGATCTCCCACTTAAAAAGATGAGAGAGGCCTGTAATGTTCATCATAGGTACACGTCAACTATGACAGACAAATTGAGAAAAAAAATTCTCCAGAAAATCACTTTGTAGGATTTTTAATGAATTTATTTGCAAATTATGGTGGAAAATAAGTATTTGGTCACCTACAAACAAGCAAGATTTCTGGCTCTCACAGACCTGTAACTTCTTCTTTAAGAGGCTCCTCTGTCCTCCACTCGTTACCTGTATTAATGGCACCTGTTTGAACTTGTTATCAGTATAAAAGACACCTGTCCACAACCTCAAACAGTCACACTCCAAACTCCACTATGGCCAAGACCAAAGAGCTGTCAAAGGACAAGAGAAACAAAATTGTAGACCTGCACCAGGCTGGGAAGACTGAATCTGCAATAGGTAAGCAGCTTGGTTTGAAGAAATCAATTGTGGGAGCAATTATTAAGAAATGGAAGACATACAAGACCACTGATAATCTCCCTCGATCTGGGGCTCCACGTAAGATCTCACCCCGTGGGGTCAAAATGATCACAAGAACGGTGAGCAAAAATCCAGAACCACACGGGGGGATCTAGTGAATGACCTGCAGAGAGCTGGGACCAAAGTAACAAAGCCTACCATCAGTAACACACTACGCCGCCAGGGACTCAAATCCTGCAGTGCGAGACGTGTCCCCCTGCTTAAGCCAGTACATGTCCAGGCCCGTCTGAAGTTTGCTAGAGTGTATTTGGATGATCCAGAAGAGGATTGGGAGAATGTCAGATGAAACCAAAATAGAACTTTTTGGTAAAAACTCAACTCGTCGTGTTTGGAGGACAAAGAATGCTGAGTTGCATCCAAAGAACACCATACCTACTGTGAAGCATGGGGGTGGAAACATCATGCTTTGGGGCTGTTTTTCTGGCTTCGTAAGAAGCATTTCAAGGTCCTGGAGTGGCCTAGCCTGTCTCCAGATCTCAACCCCATAGAAAATCTTTGGAGGGAGTTGAAAGTCCGTGTTGCCCAGCGACAGCCCCAAAACATCACTGCTCTAGAGGAGATCTGCATGGAGGAATGGGCCAAACTACCAGCAACAGTGTGTGAAAACCTTGTGAAGACTTACAGAAAACGTTTGACCTGTGTCATTGCCAACAAAGGGTATATACAGTGGGGCAAAAAAGTATTTAGTCAGCCACCAATTGTGCAAGTTCTCCCACTTAAAAAGATGAGAGAGGCCTGTAATTTTCATCATAGGTACACGTCAACTATGACAGACAAATTGAGAAAAAAAAATCCAGAAAATCACATTGTAGGATTTTTAATGAATTTATTTGCAAATTATGGTGGAAAATAAGTATTTGGTCAATAACAAAAGTTTCTCAATACTTTGTTATATACCCTTTGTTGGCAATGACACAGGTCAAACGTTTTCTGTAAGTCTTCACAAGGTTTTCACACACTGTTGCTGGTATTTTGGCCCATTCCTCCATGCAGATCACCTCTAGAGCAGTGATGTTTTGGGGCTGTCGCTGGGCAACACGGACTTTCAACTCTCTCCAAAGATTTTCTATGGGGTTGAGATCTGGAGACTGGCTAGGCCACTCCAGGACCTTGAAATGCTTCTTACGAAGCCACTCCTTCGTTGCCCGGGCAGTGTGTTTGGGATCATTGTCATGCTGAAAGACCCAGCCACGTTTCATCTTCAATGCCCTTGCTGATGGAAGGAGGTTTTCACTCAAAATCTCACGATACATGGCCCCATTCATTCTTTCCTTTACACGGATCAGTCGTCCTGGTCCCTTTGCAGAAAAAACAGCCCCAAAGCATGATGCTTCCACCCCCATGCTTCACAGTAGGTATGGTGTTCTTTGGATGCAACTCAGCATTCTTTGTCCTCCAAACACGGCGAGTTGAGTTTTTACCAAAAAGTTATATTTTGGTTTCATCTGACCATATGACATTCTCCCAATCCTCTTCTGGATCATCCAAATGCACTCTAGCAAACTTCAGACGGGCCTGGACATGTACTGGCTTAAGCAGGGGGACACGTCTTGCACTGCAGGATTTGAGTCCCTGGCGGCGTAGTGTGTTACTGATGGTAGGCTTTGTTCCTTTGGTCCCAGCTCTCTGCAGGTCATTCACTAGGTCCCCCTGTGTGGTTCTGGGATTTTTGCTCACCGTTCTTGTGATCATTTTGACCCCACGGGGTGAGATCTTGCGTGGAGCCCCAGATCGAGGGAGATTATCAGTGGTCTTGTATGTCTCCCATTTCCTAATAATTGCTCCCACAGTTGATTTCTTCAAACCAAGCTGCTTACCTATTGCAGATTCAGTCTTCCAAGCCTGGTGCAGGTCTACAATTTTGTTTCTGGTGTCCTTTGACAGCTCTTTGGTCTTGGCCATAGTGGAGTTTGGAGTGTGACTGTTTGAGGTTGTGGACAGGTGTCTTTTATACTGATAACAAGTTCAAACAGGTGCCATTAATACAGGTAACGAGTGGAGGACAGAGGAGCCTCTTAAAGAAGAAGTTACAGGTCTGTGAGAGCCAGAAATCTTGCTTTTTTGTAGGTGACCAAATACTTATTTTCCACCATAATTTGCAAATAAATTCATTAAAAATCCTACAATGTGATTTTCTGGATTTTTTTTTCTCAATTTGTCTGTCATAGTTGACGTGTACCTATGATTAAAATTACAGGCCTCTCTCATCTTTTTAAGTGAGAGAACTTGCACAATTGGTGTCTGACTAAATACTTTTTTTCCCCACTGTAACAAAGTATTGAGAAACTTTTGTTAATGACCAAATACTTATTTTCCACCATAATGTGATTTTCTAGATTTTTTTTCCTCATTTTGTCAGTCATAGTTGACGTGCACCTATGATGAAAATTACAGGCCTCTCTCATCTTTTTATGTGGGAGAACTTGCACAATTGGTGGCTGACTAAATACTTTTTTTCCCCACTGTATTGATCTGAAAATATTCTTATAAAATGAAATCACAAATGGCAAGGCTAGGAATAAGTATATGCGCATGCTTACACTCATTTTATGTTAACTTTGGTTTTATTGGTTGGGACTTAGTAAGTCCCAAAGGGGGGAATATATGGGTAATTTTCTAGTACATACAGTATCTCACAGAAGTGAGTACACCCCTCACATTTTTGTAAATAATTGAGTATATCTTTTCATGTGACAACACTGAAGAAATGACACTTTGCTACAATGTAAAGTAGTGAGTGTACAGCTTGTATAACAGTGTAAATTTGCTGTCCCCTCAAAATAACACAACCCACAGCCATTAATGTCTAAACCGCTGGCAACAAAAGTGAGTACACCCCTAAGTGAAAATGTCAAAATTGGGCCCAATTAGCCATTTTCCCTCCCCGGTGTCATGTGACTCGTTAGTGTTACAAGGTCTCAGGTGTGAATGGGGAGCAGGTGTGTTAAATTTGGTGTCATCGCTCTCACACTCCCTCATACTGGTCACTGGAAGTTCAACATGGCACCTCATGGCAAAGAACTCTCTGAGGATCTGAAAAAAAGAATTGTTGCTCTACATAAAGATGGCCTGGGCTATAAGAAGATTGCCAAGACCCTGAAACTGAGCTGCAGCTCGGTGGCCAAGACCATACAGCGGTTTAACAGGACAGGTTCCACTCAGAACAGGCCTCGCCATGGTCGACCAAAGAAGTTGAGTGCACGTGCTCAGCGTCATATCCAGAGGTTGTCTTTGGGAAATAGACGTATGAGTGCTGCCAGCATTGCTGCAGAGGTTGAAGGGGCGGGGGTCAGCTGTCAGTGCTCAGACCATTTGCCGCACACTGCATCAAATTGGTCTGCATGGCTGTCGTCCCAGAAGGAAGCCTCTTCTAAAGATGATGCACAAGAAAGCCCGCAAACAGTTTGCTGAAGACAAGCAGACTGACATGGATTACTGGAACTATGTCCTGTGGTCTGATGAGACCAAGATAAACTTATTTGGTTCAGATGGTGTCAAGCGTCTGTGGCGGCAACCAGGTGAGGAGTACAAAGACAAGTGTGTCTTGCCTACAGTCAAGCATGGTGGTGGGAGCGTCATGGTCTGGGGCTGCATGAGTGCTGCCGGTACTGGGGAGTTACAGTTCATTGAGGGAACCATGAATGCCAACATGTACTGTGACATACTGAAGCAGAGCATGATCCCCTCCCTTCGGAGACTGGGCCGCAGGGCAGTATTCCAACATGATAACGACCCCAAACACACCTCCAAGATGACCACTGCCTTGCTAAAGAAGCTGAGGGTAAAGGTGATGGACTGGCCAAGCATGTCTCCAGACCTAAACCCTATTGAGCATCTGTGGGGCATCCTCAAATGGAAGGTCGAGGAGTGCAATGTCTCTAACATCCACCAGCTCCGTGATGTCGTCATGGAGGAGTGGAAGAGGACTCCAGTGGCAACCTGTGAAGCTCTGGTGAACTCCATGCCCAAGAGGGTTAAGGCAGCGCTGGAAAATGATGGTGGCCACACAAAATATTGACACTTTGGGCCCAATTTGGACATTTTCACTTAGGGGTGTACTCACTTTTGTTGCCAGCGGTTTAGACATTAATGGCTGTGTGTTGTGTTATTTTGAGGGGACAGCAAATTTACACTGTTATACAAGCTGTACACTCACGACTTTACATTGTAGCAAAGTGTCATTTCTTCAGTGTTGTCACATGAAAAGATATACTCAAATATTTACAAAAATGTGAGGGGTGTACTCACTTTTGTGAGATACTATATGTTATGAAATGATAAGGGCAAAACAGAATAAACATCATTGACACTTTGTAATCCAGATGCATGCCTGGATAGTGACTATAGTCAATACATTGTGTAACTGTTCTTTAACGTATGTATGTATATTATTTTTTGGGAAAGTGTCAGAGTCACGCCACCAATATAATGAGATAAGAGGCAAAGGCCCTGCCTAGAGAGACGGCACGTAGACTTTGAAAGTAAACAGTGCGTGGCACTGAAAGATGTTAATAATTTACATAAAGAGGAGTAACTATGTACGTTGTATAAGCATGACTATGCATGTTGTGTAAGCATGAAACTGTATAAAATGAGAGCTCCGAGTCAGGGCAGGCAGTTGCTCCATGGACCAGCTTGGCTATGTTACTTTGTAATAAAGTATTTTCTGAATTCACAAGCTCCGGTTTCTGAGAGATATTATTGAACTAATATTTCTACCACACTATCCACGGTTTCTGGTTTGGGTAGGTTTTAATAGTCACAGTGGGTACAACATCTCCTATACACTTCCTGATGAACTCAGTTACCGTATCAGTGTATTCGTCGATGTTATTCTCAGAGGCTACCCGGAACATATCCTAGTCCGCGTGATCAAAACAATCTTGAAGCATGGATTCTGATTGGTCAAACCAGTGTTGAATAGTCCTTAGCACGGGTACTTCCTGTTTGAGTTTCTGCCTATAGGAAGGGAGGAGCAAAATGGAGTCGTGATCAGATTTGCCTAAGGGAGGGCGGGGGAGGGCCTTGTAGGCATTTTGAAAAGCTGAGTAGCAGTGGTCTAATGTTTTCTCAGAGCGAGTGTTACAGTCAACGTGTTGGTAGAACTTCGGTAGCGTTTTCCTCAGATTTGCTTTTTTTAAATCCCCAGCTACAATAAATGCGGCCTCAGGATATGTGGTTTCCAGTTTGCATAAAGTCCAGTTTAGTTCTTTGAGGGCCATCGTGGTATCGGCTTGAGGGGGAATATATACGGCTGTGACTATAACCGAAGAGAATTCTCTTGGGATGTAATACGGTCGGCATTTGATTGTGAGGTATTCTAGGTCGGGTGAACAAAAGGACTTGAGTTTTTGTATGTTATCACAATCACACCATGAGTAGTTAATCATGAAACAAACACCCCCGCCTTTCTTCTTCCCGGAGAGTTCTTTATTCCTGTCTGCGCGATGTACTGAGAACCCAGCTGGCTGTATGGACTAAGACAGTATATCCTGAGAGAGCCATGTTTCCGTGAAACAGAGTATGTTACGATCCCTGATTTCTCTCTGGAAGGAGATTCTCGCCCTGAGCTCGTCTACTTTATTATCCAGAGACTGAACATTAGCGAGTAATATACTCGGAAGCCGTGGATGGTGTGCGCACCTCCTGAGTCCAATACGGTGAGCTCCAAAGGTATTGGGACAGTGACACATTTTTTGTTGTTTTGGCTCTGTACTCCAGCACTTTGGATATGTTACAATGAATATTAGGTTAAAGCTCAGACTGTCAGCTTTCATTTTAGGGTAATTTCATCCATATCGGGTGAACCGTTTCAAAATTACAGCACTTTTTGTACATAGTCCCCCCATTTTAGGGGACCAACAGTATTGGGACAAATTCACTTATATGTGTAGTAAAGTAGTCAAAAGTTTAGTATTTGGTCCCATATTCCTAGCATGCAATGTAAAAATACTTTAAAGTACTACTTAAGTAGTTTTTTGGGTATCTGTACTTTACTATTTATATTTTTGACAACTTTTACTTTACGACATTCCTAATGAAAATGATGTACTTTTTACTCCATACATTTTCCCTGACACCCAAAAGTACTCGTTACAGTTTGAATGCTTAGCAGGACAGAAGATGGTCCAATTCGCACACTTATCAAGAGAACATCCCTGGTCATCCCTACTGCCTCTGATCTGGCGGACTCACTAAACACAAATGCTTTGTTAGTAAATGAGTGTTGGAGTGTGACCCTGGCTTTCCGTAAATAAAAAAAACAAGACAATTGTACCGTCTGGTTTGCTTAATATAAGGAATTTTAAATGATTCGTACTTTTACTTTTACTTTTGATACTTAAGTATATTTTAGCAACTATATTTTGATACTTAAGTATATTTAAAACCAAATACTTTGACTTTTACTCAAGTAGTTCAGTCTTTTTCTATTAAGCTATCTTTACTTTTATTCAAGTATGAGAATTTAGTACTTTTTCCATCACTGTGATTACATCAAGCTTGTGACTCTACAAACTTGTTGGATGCATTTGCTGTTTGTTTTGGTTGTGTTTCAGATTAGTTTGTGCCCAATAGAAATGAATGGTAAATAATGTATTGTGTCATTTTAGAGTCACTTCTATTGTAAATAAGAATAGAATGTTTCTAAACACTTCTACATTAATGTGGATGCTACCATGATTACGGATAATCCTGAATAATGATGATGAGTGAGAAGGTTACAGAGGCATAAATATCATACATTTTACATTTTAGTAATTTAGCAGACGCTCTTATCCAGAGCGACTTACAGTTAGTGAGTGCATACATTTTTCATACTGGCCCCCCGTGGGAATCGAACCCACAACCTTGGCATTGCAAGCGCCATGCTCTACCAACTGAGCTACAGGAAGCCTCCCATGTTATTTTAATGGTGAGAGCTTAGTATGTCTTGGGGTATGGTATTTGTGCGTCTAACTTTCTTACTCATCATTATTCACGACTATCCGTAATCATCGTAGCATCCACATTAATGTAGAAGTTTTTAGAAACATATTATATTCTTATTTATAATAAAAGTGACTCCAAAAAGACACAATACATGATTTACCATTCATTTTTATTGGGTACAAAATAACCTGAAACACAACCAAAACAAACAGCAAATGCATCCAAAAAGTTTGTAGTCACAACCTCGATGTAATCATTGCATGCTAGGAATATGGGACCAAATACTTGACTTTTGACTACTTTAATACACATAAGGGAATTTGTCCCAATACTTTTGGTCCACTAAAATGGGTGGGGGGACTATGTACAAATATTGCTGTAATTTCTAAACGGTTCACCAGATATGGATGAAAATACCCTCAAATTAAAGCTGTCAGTCTGCACTTTAACCTGTCATTGTGTCATTTGAAATCCAAAGTGCTGGACAACAACAAGAAATTGTCACTGTCTCAATACTTTTGGCACTCAATGTATATTCATTGACACCCTTACACTTTTCTAAAATAATTCCCTACTTCTTTTAAAATAACTTTGTCTCCACACCTTATTGGATTTTCAACATTACAGAACCATTTTATTTTAGTACACTTTATTTTCTAAATTAAAATTGTAAACTTAAGACAATTGGCATTTGGCATGGACAAAATGATTGGCACCCCTGGATCTAGTACTTGGTTGCACAGCTTTTGTCAAAGATAACGGCAGACAAATGCTTCTTGTAGCCATCAATGAGCTTGCTGCACCTTTTTACTGGCAATTTGTTCCTGTCTTCAGCAGCAAACTGCTCTAATTCTTGAACGTTTGTGGGGTGTCCTACACCAACTGCTTTTTTCAGCTCTCGCCATAGGTTATGTATGTGATTCAGATCTGGACTCTTCGCTGGCCACTCCATCCTTCAACAGAGACCCAGTTTTTGGACACTGGGTTGAACATTGCACTCCAAAACACCTTGGTAATCTGCTGTTTTCATGATGTCTTGCATTTGTTCAAGGCCCCCAGTACCAGAGACAGCAAATAAACTCAACATGATCAAACCTTCCCTATTTTTGATTATAGGGAGGGTGTTATTTTCTTGAATGTTTCATTTGGTCGTTGGTAAACATAGGAAGCCCCCACTGCTGAACTTCTCAAAAACAGAGGTTTACTAATTACACAGACTCTGCGCTAACAGCTCTGGGAGAGCAAGTACAGGCAACAAGTAGAATGACCTGGCAGAATAGGCAGGCTCTAAACTGTCTTTTAGCAGAAAAAGGTGCAGTTTGTGTTATGTTTGGGGATGAGTGTTGCACCTTCATTCCCAATAATACTGCCCCAGATGGCTCATTCACTGAAGTAATGACTAAGCTTAAAGGACTACGGAAAAAAGTTAAGGACAATGCTGTCCCAATGCTGAACTTCTCAAACACCCACCTAAACAAGTCTAAATCCTGGGGAAAATGTTATCTGGACCAATGAAACAAAATTACAGCCCTTTGACTATACAGATCAGAGCTGTGTTTACGATGACCAAATGGAACATTCAATGAAAATAATACCCTCCCTACAATCAAACATGGGGGTGGTTTGATAATACTGTGGGGTTGCTTTGCTGCCTCTGGTACTGGGGGCATTGAATGTGCGCAAGGCATCTTGAAATCAGCAGGATATCTGGTGTTGAGTCCAATGTTCAACCCAGTGTCCAAAAACTTGGGTCTCCATTGAAGGATGTGGGTCTTCCAGCAGGACAAACCCAAACACACATCAAAAAGCACCCAGGAACGGTTCAAGAAGAAACGCTTGACTGTTCTGGAGTAGCCAGCCAAGAGTCCAGATCTAAATCATTATCCAAAATCTATGGTGAGAGCTGAAAACAGCAGTTGGTGGAGGGCAACCCTCAAACATTGAAGATTTAGAACAGTTTGCCGCTGGAGAGTGAGCCAAATTGCCAGTAGAAAGGCGCAGCTAGCCCATTGATGTTACAAGAAGCGTTTGTCTGCAGTTATTTTGGCCAAAGGCTGTGCAACCAAGTACTAGCTCCGGGTTGCCAATAACTTAAGTTTACAAAAATAAAATTGATTCTGCAATGTTGAAAATCCAGTAAGGTGTGGAAACCAAAAGTTCTCAATTTCACATCATTTTAGAATAGGGAATTATTTTAGAAAAGTGCAACAGTGCCAATATATTTGGCTGCAACTGTATATAGTGCACTACTTTTGTTCAGTCTTATAGGGTGCAATTTATGAGTGACAGTTTGGCTAGGAAAAGGTCCCTTAGCGTCTACTGTAACCATAGTACCAACAAGCCAATGAGAGCAGGGATGGGAGAAGCATGGCATGGTGATTCAACAATAACTTTATTAACAGTCCAGGAGGCAATGACAAAAACAAAGAGAAAAGGAAAACGTAAAATCACGGTCAGTCAGAAAGAAGGGCCATTCAACAGAGAGATGGGTCAGAGAAGAGGGCAGCACACAAACACTGTGTTAAGACATGAGAACGAAAATAAATGCAAAAGTCCATGTATCGGCGGATCCCTCTTTTCCTCTAGTTTAGAGAAATTCACCAGGATATGCCTCCAGAAACCCACACATCCACCTTCTCTCGCTCTCTCACACACACAGTAGACTATGCTGCACACCTAGCGACAGAACAAAAAGCACGACTGATTTTGTGTGAGCGTTAGCAACGGATAGGACTGACAAACCACAGCATTTGACACAGGTGTTTAAAACGGAGGATTTAATTCTGTACAGGTTATATACGTAGGTTATATATCTAAATATGAACTGAGGTTCTATAGCAGACAGTTCTCAGTGTGGGACAACTCAGAGACACAGCTGTATGTAGAGAACAGGGTCATGTTCAGCAAGGTACAACGTAGCAAAACATTCTGCTACGGAAAACAAAACAAAAGTACTTCCCTGTTTCAAATAGTTTTCTCCTGTTTCGTGCCTACTGAACATGACCATGCGACCCACTATTATTCTCATCACTTTTTCTCTGACTGACCTCAATTTTGAGAAGCACAGCCAGTCACTCCTTCCCTTCACAGACAGGACAATACAGCCAGGAAGACAAACAGGGAACAGGCATCATGTCAGAGAATGGTGTCTATCAGATACACACGTTAGTAAACAACATGATACACACACACACCTCCACCAAACAGTCTATACTGTGTGAGTGTGAGTCATAGTGGGACCCCCACACTGGTTGAAAGTTCAAACCCCTCGCCTCTTGATGATTAGATGCATAGACTTTTATTGGGAGTTTAACCTCAATCACAGATTATCTCTATACACTCCTCCCTCTCTCTTTCTCCTATTGCCTCAGTAGTGTTTGTAAAAGTCACAGAGGAAAGGGGGAGTAAGGCAATGTCAGAGAGGGAGAGAGAATAAGCCAAATAGAAAAATAATTATAGAGATGGAAAAAACAGCATTTATTTCATGTGTCATGTAGTTTAAGTCATCTTCCTTAGCTCTACTGGGTCTGAATCATACAAAAAGAGTGAGTTTCTACCAACGGGCCGGTACACCCACAACAGCCTTTCAGTGCTAGTGTTACAGACTGAACACCTACTACAATCAACAGCAACTCTCTCCCTCACACACACACACTCTCTCTCACAAATACACACACACACTCCTCCACTGGCCAGTGGATCAGCTCCAGTTGTTTTAGAGCTTGACGTTTGGAATAGTAGAGTCGTATGAGGACACACATACACGGAATCTGCCATGAGGCTGTGTATATGTCTCTGGCCTCTTGCTGACAGAGGGGGAGGGGTTAAGTTTATTAGGTAAATAAAAGAAAGCGCATCAGGGGGAGGGGGGGTTGAGAGGTGACGGGGTCAGTGTTAAAGGGTCAGAAGTCAGGGTCCTAGCTGAGTAGCTGACGGATCTCCTTGTGCATGTGACACAGGAAGTCGACGTAGGACGCTCCTCCGCTGGCGCTCTTGTCCTCGC
The DNA here is from genome assembly GCF_020615455.1 of Coregonus clupeaformis. Classification (NCBI taxonomy): domain Eukaryota; kingdom Metazoa; phylum Chordata; class Actinopteri; order Salmoniformes; family Salmonidae; genus Coregonus; species Coregonus clupeaformis. The sequence goes on from NC_059222.1 coordinate 28,202,710, forward strand.
ACAGGAAGTGCTTAAAGATTAGCTCCGCCTTGTCCTCCTGCTTCACCACCATCAACTACAGACACAGAGAGAGAGAGAGAGAAAGAGATGTTAACACACACACGTTATACTTCTGTACCACAACTAGGGATCTCCACTTACTTTTTCCAACTTTCAGTTGGTGGCACAAGCACATCAATCAAATTAATTTATAAAGGCCTTTTCACATCAGCAGATGTCACAAAGTGCTTATACAGAAACCCTGCCTAAAACCCCAAACAGCACGCAATGCAGAAGCACATGATTTAGTTGATAATGATGATTGATAACAATGGGTCTGTGTCCCATAATGTGCCTGCTTTCAATACAGAACCAAGCTAATAATGACTAGCCATCTTTTAAATTAGCATGCCCTTGTGTTCTTAGATTGATTTGGATAGATTTACTGTAACATCAAAAGAAAAAGAGACGTAAATCTGGAATCTGCCAAGCCCTTAACCACGTCACGTCGGGTGAGGTTGTGTTTTCTCTAGCAGGAGGTAAGCTTGGCTTCTTATATGGTGTTGAGTAAAGCTTAAACCATGTATTTAGATTGTAGGTAGGTATTGTAGTTAGATATTGTAGGTCGTTTATTTAGGTAGTTATTGTAGGTAATTATAGGTAATTATTGTAGGTAAGTATTGTATTCAAGTGAGCCCGGTGAAGCACGAGGCTAGCTAACCTAGCGGGTAGCTACTGGTAACTTTTAGCAACGGTGGATAGTTGTTTCCAATGTTATTTCACGCTTAAGAATACCTGTAATTAAGCCAGCTAGCTACCCACCATTCAGCTGTTTTTCTAACCTCATTATCTGAAGCATTAACCGATAGAGCTAGCTAGCTAGCGGGTAGCTACTGGTAACTTTTAGCAACGGTGGATAGTTGTTTCCAATGTTATTTCACGCTTAAGAGTACCTGTAATTAAGCCAGCTAGCTACCTACCATTCAGCTGTTTTTCTAACCTCATTATCTGAAGCATTAACGTTAGGTAGTTAGTAGCTAGTGTACTTAATTACAGCTACTGATTGCAGAAAACCACCCAGACAGCTGGCGCCGGGTAAGTTTGGCTTTATGCATAGCTTGGGCTTTGTCGAGTAAGGCTTAAACTATGTATTTAGATTGTAGTTGGGTATTGTAGCTAGGCATCGTGGGTTGTTGTGGTTAGTTGTTGTATGTAGTTATTGTAGGTTACTTTTGTATTCGGCGGTGCCGGGTGTAGCACGAAGCTAGCTAGCTAACTCACATCCTGGACTAGCTGGCGAGTAGCTATTAGCAACGGTAGCAACTAAATACAATATCCTTTTAGCCAGCTACATTCGTTCGCAGCGACGCCGTTTTTCAAACAAAGTCAACACAGCAGCCATTGCTAGCTAGCCAACACTACCAGCTAGCTGTACTGTAGTAGCTAAATACAATATCTTTGTGCTAGCTAGCCAACGTTTAATTATTGCTGCGTTATGAAAGAACTAGACACGGACACGAATTATCTGTTTAGTGTGTTAACACACTATTGGTAGTTTGTTGTAACCAAGTATTGGTGCTAAATTGTGTGTTATTGGATGCTAGCATGCTAGTTAGCTATGGCGTCATAGTTAGTTAGCTGAATAAAGTAAGTTGAGTCTATTCCTTGAAACATTGAACCGCTGTAGTTTACAACAATTCAAATTTCTAAAGTGGAAGTTGGGAGAGTTTTATTCGGGTGGTTCAGTGAAACAATTATAGTTTCTGAGGTGGAAGTTGGGAGAGTTATATTTTTTTGGTGAGGGAGGCCCTGCTCTCTCCTTTCCCAGATGTTTAGTTCATTTCATTCCGATCTCCTCTGCATTATTGTAGCCATCTGCTACAGCCTGTCAACTATGCCTCTGCCTATCCCTGTTCTCTCCTCTCCGCACAGGCTACACAAACGCCTCACACCGCGTGGCTGCTGCCTCTCTAACCTGGTGGTCCCTGCACGCACCACACACCTGGAGTTCCAGGTCTCAGGCAGCCTCTGGAACTGCCGTTCTGCTACCAACAAGGCTGACTTCATCCCAGCCTATGCTACCCTCCAGTCCCTCGACTTCCTGGCGCTGACGGAAACATGGATTACCACTGAAAACACTGCTACTCCTACTGCTCTCTCCTCGTCTGACCATGTGTTCTCGCATACCCCGAGAGCATCTGGTCAGAGGGGTGGTGGCACAGGAATCCTCATCTCTCCCAAGTGGTCATTCTCAATTTTTCCCCTAACCCATCTGTCTATCTCCTCATTTGAATTCCACGCTGTCACAGTCACTAGCCCATTTAAGCTTAATATCCTTGTCATCTATCGCCCTCCAGGTTCCCTTGGAGAGTTCATCAATGAGCTTGACGCCTTGATGAGTTCCTTTCCTGAGGATGGCTCACCCCTCACAGTTTTGGGGGATTTCAACCTCCCTACGTCTACATTTGACTCATTTCTCTCTGCCTCCTTCTTTCCACTCCTCTCCTCTTTTGACCTCACCCTCTCACCGTCCCCCCTACTCACAAGGCAGGCAATACGCTTGACTTCATCTTTACTAGATGTTGCTCTTCTACTAATCTCACTGCAACTCCCCTCCATGTCTCCGACCACTACTTTGTATCCTTTTCTCTCTCGCTCTCCTCCAACACTGCTCACTCTGCCCCTACACATATGGTAACGCGCCGCCGCAACCTTCGCTCTCTCTCTCCCACTACTCTCTCCTCTTCCATCCTATCATCTCTTCCCTCTGCTCAATCCTTCTCCCTCCAATCTCCTGATTCTGCCTCCTCAACCCTCCTCTCCTCCCTTTCTGCATCCTTTGACTCCCTGTGTCCCCTATCCTCCCGGCCGGCTCGGTCCTCCCCTCCAGCTCCGTGGCTTGATGACTCATTGCGAGCTCACAGAACAGAGCTACGGGCAGCTGAGCGGAAATGGAAGAAAACTAAACTCCCTGCCGACCTGGCATCTTTTCACTCCCTCCTCTCTACATTTTCTTCATCTGTTTCTGCTGCTAAGGCCACTTTCTACCACTCTAAATTCCAAGCATCTGCCTCTAACCCTAGGAAGCTCTTTGCCACATTCTCCTCACTGCTGAATCCTCCCCCCACCCCCCCCTCCTCCCCCTCTCTGTGGATGACTTCGTCAACCACTTTGAAAAGAAGGTTGACGACATCCGATCCTCGTTTGTTAAGTCTAATGACACTGCTGGTCCTGCTCACACTGCCCCTACCCTATGCTTTGACTTCTTTCTCCCCTCTCTCTCCAGATAAAATCTTGCGACTTGTGACTGCAGGCCGCCCAACAACCTGCCCGCTTGACCCCATCCCCTCCTCTCTTCTCCAGACCATCTCCGGTGACCTTCTCCCCTACCTCACCTCGCTGATCAACTCATCCTTGACCGCTGGCTATGTCCCTTCCGTCTTCAAGAGAGCGAGAGTTGCACCCCTTCTCAAAAAACCAACACTCGATCCCACTGATGTCAACAACTACAGACCAGTATCCCTTCTTTCTTTTCTTTCCAAAACTATTGAGCGTGCCGTCTTTAGCCAACTCTCTTGCTATCTCTCTCAGAATGACCTTCTTGATCCAAACCAGTCAGGTTTCAGGACTGGTCATTCAACTGAGACTGCTCTTCTCTGTGTCACGGAGGCTCTCCGCACTGCTAAAGCTAACTCTTTCTCCTCTGCTCTTGTCCTTCTAGACCTGTCTGCTGCCTTTGATACTGTGAACCATCAGATCCTCCTCTCCACCCTCTCCGAGCTGGGCATCTCCGGCGCGGCTCACTCCTGGATTGCGTCCTACCTGACCGGTCGCTCCTACCAAGTGGCGTGGCGAGAAGCTGTCTCCGCACCACGTGCTCTCACCACTGGTGTCCCCCAGGGCTCAGTTCTAGGCCCTCTCCTTTTCTCCCTATACACCAAGTCACTTGGCTCTGTCATATCCTCACATGGCCTCTCCTATCATTGCTACGCTGACGATGCACAACTAATCTTCTCCTTTCCCCCTTCTGATAACCAGGTGGCGAATCGCATCTCTGCATGTCTGGCAGACATATCAGTATGGATGACGGATCACCACCTCAAGCTGAACCCTGGCAAGACGGAGCTGCTCTTCCTCCCGGGGAAGGACTGCCCGTTCCATGATCTCGCCATCACGGTTGACAACTCCGTTGTGTCCTCCTCCCAGAGTGTGAAGAGCCTTGGCGTGACCCTGGACAACACCCTGTCGTTCTCCGCTAACATCAAGGCGGTGACCCGATCCTGCAGGTTCATGCTCTACAACATTCGGAGAGTACGACCCTGCCTTACACAGGAAGCGGCACAGGTCCTAATCCAGGCACTTGTCATCTCCCGTCTGGATTACTGCAACTCGCTGTTGGCTGGGCTCCCTGCCTGTGCCATTAAACCCCTACAACTCATCCAGAATGCCGCAGCCCGTCTGGTGTTCAACCTTCAAGTTCTCTCACGTCACCCCCCTCCTCCGCACACTCCACTGGCTTCCAGTTGAAGCTCGCATCCGTTACAAGACCATGGTGCTTGCCTATGGAGCTGTGAGGGGAACGGCACCTCCGTACCTTCAGGCTCTGATCAGTCCCTACACCCAAATGAGGGCATTGCGTTCATCCACCTCTGGCCTGCTGGCTCCCCTTCCTCTGCGGAAGCATAGTTCCCGCTCAGCCCAGTCAAAACTGTTCGCTGCTCTGGCACCCCAATGGTGGAACAAGCTCCCTCACGACGCCAGGACAGCGGAGTCACTCACCACCTTCCGGAGACATTTGAAACCCCACCTCTTTAAGGAATACCTGGGATAGGATAAAGTTCTTGCTCGTAAGCAGGAATCAGGAGGATAGAGTTATGGTCAGATTTGCCAAATGGAGGGCGAGAGAGAGCTTTGTATGCGTCTCTGTGTGTGGAGTAAAGGTGATCTAGAGTTTTTTCGCCTCTAGTTGTACAGGTGACATGCTGGTAGAAATTAGGTAAGAGATTTCAGTTTTCCTGCATTAAATAGACAGCTTTCTCCAAACACAAACACACCACCAATGAAGTTCGTCCATGTAGTAGTTAGTCATTCTCACAAAAGGTGTAATGCATCCGCACTCGCATAAAGCTTACTTCATTTTTTTATTCTTCTGGGAGAGCACGAGAGTCCCCTTTTGAGTCTCACCATTTGAGATGTTGAAGAGTTATGGAGGGGTTACTGTATCATGTTTTAAAACGAGATTTAAGTTTTTGAATAAATCATGATGATAAAAAAAGGTAATTGTGAACCAAAAACTAATGTGACCAGGTAAAAAACGAATTACTGGTTCCCTTGCGACCAATTAAAAATGTGTGTTGCACTGCCAAGTCAAACGGTCGCAAACGTGACTGTTTTGGTCGCAGTATCGAACCCTGACAACACAGAGATAGAGATGGAAAGATACAGAGAGGGAAGAAAGAGAAGGAGAGAGAGAGACCGAGACAAAGAGATGTAGTGTAGTCTGACCTTCATGTATCGTGATCGTTGTGATCTGAAGGAGTCGATGATCTCTCGGAGTCTCTGGGAGAACGGGTTGTCCAGCTCCGGCAGATTCGTCTGGAACACATCACACACATTTAGGAGATTGCAACACACACACACACACACACACACTTAAAATCAAGACAATGATTTCTAAGAAGTTGACGTCTGTGTGTGTGTCTCTCACCATGTTGGGGTCTATTTGGCTGAAGGTGGGCGTTCCAAAGATGTTACTGAGCAGCTCCTGCTGGGCATTGGCTCCCACCCACAGGAAGAGGTGGAGCCCTGTCTCCAGGAGGTAGACTCCACCCTTCGACAGGCGCTCCTCTGAGTTACGCACTGCCATTGGCAACGACCCTCCATCCAACTTCACCTGGGATGGAAATGGACTTGATTAATATACGATTTAACATATTGATTTCACATTGATGTAATATGTTCTTACATGTTTACTTTAGCAAAGTAAGATAATGCCTTGTCATGCCAAATGAGGCTGAGTGAAGTGAATTGAGAGACAGAAAGAGAGCGAGTTGGAGAGCAGTGTCTCTCACCAGGGGCAGTAGGCGGGGATAGAAGAAGATGTGGCTCTCTGATACGTCCATACAGCCGAGCAGTTGTCTCAGGTAGGCTCTGTCGTCCAATGAGATGTCAGCTCCCGGCTGCAGCACGTCGCTCTTCAACACACAGTTCAGATAGACCGGCAGCAGCTTCATACACTCTGGTAGGATCAGCTACAAAAGGAGAGAAGACAGAGGGGAAGGGATTGAGTGTGTATATTTTTCGAGTGTGTGGGGGGTTGATGTGTGTGTGTGTGTGTGTGTGTGTGTGTGTGTGTGTGTGTGACTGACCGATCTGACTGTCATAGGAGGTGCAGTGAGTGGGTGTGTGTGTGTGTGTGTGTGTTGTTAGGGTGAATGTATAGTGTTTGTGTATAGTGTCTGAATGGTGTTGGGGTGAATGTGTGTATCATGCGTGTGTATGGGGTGTGTTTCACTGACTTGTCCAATAGGGGGTGTGTGTGAGTGACTGACCTGTCCGGCAGACGAGGGGCTGGCACAGTTCTTGCGGTAGCAGGCCAGAATCTGGGCACACTGGTTTACCATGGTGTCTCTCACTGTCTTTGTGGGGGTGTTCAATATGCTGCGGTACGCTACACACAGAGAGAAAAGGACCATTGGTTTCCATTTCCGGACATAAAGACAAGCCCTTAGTTGGTTTGAATCCTACTGGTATCAATCACATCTACAGTATATCACATCTAAAGTAGAATTAGGTGTTCGGTGAGTGGACCCCTGCTGATCTTTATACATGCTTTCTCTTAGTAACGTAATCTCGAAACATAGAACACAATTTCACTTCTATATAGATAGAGAAACAGGGGGATAGATGGATATTGAGTGTGTGATACTGACCATACTTGGAGAAGAAGTTGATGATGGTGTCCGTCTCACAATTACGGTAGAGGTCGGCGAGCTGGGAGCAGCAGTTGACCGCCATGTTGTGGACCCGCAGACGCCGCTGACCACTACAGCTGGTGTACAACACTGCGCACTGCATGAGTGCACCAGTGTCCTCGCTGAGCTTGTCGTCATGGCGGAATTCCACGGTAACTGTCTTGTCACAGTCCAGTCCTGCCAGCTCCACGTCTGTCGTATTACTCATAAAGAACGAGCCGAAGAAATCTGTCGCTCTGATACCTGGAGGAGGAGAGAAGGTTATGATGGCAGTGAACAACACCACTAGGTGAAGAGTGAGAGTGTGTACAGATAGATAGCAATAAAAACTGTACCATAGAGGCACAGAATAAGTTAGAGGAAAAACTAAAATAAATGGAGGAACTTATTCAAGAAATATCAAACGTAATATATTTTAAAAAAATAAAGCGAACTGGATGGAATATGGTGAAAAATTATTTTTTTATCGCCAACATAGAAATGCTACCAAAAATAATTTACTGAAACTTCTTACAAGTAACGGTTTCACCCATGATTCACCAAACAATATTTTGAAAGAGGAAGCGAAGTACTTTAAGCATATGTTTTCTTTTCAGTCTCCTCCATCTCCACTAACCGAAGTAAATTGTATGGATTTTTTTATATTAATAATGTAAAGTGAACAGCTGTACAGAAAGACTCATGTGAAGGTCAAATCACAGAGGAGGAACTTCTGGATGCAATTAAAGCCTTTAAGTCCGGGAAAACTCCAGTTGAGGTACACCAAACCAAATCTACGCAGACGACACAAAATGTATCTTCTCCTTTCCCCCTTCTGATAACCAGGTGGCGAATCGCATCTCTGCATGTCTGGCAGACATATCAGTGTGGATGACGGATCACCACCTCAAGCTGAACCTCGGCAAGACGGAGCTGCTCTTCCTCCCGGGGAAGGACTGCCCGTTCCATGATCTCGCCATCACGGTTGACAACTCTGTTGTGTCCTCCTCCCAGAGTGCAAAGAGCCTTGGCGTGACCCTGGACAACACCCTGTCGTTCTCCGCTAACATCAAGGCGGTGACCCGATCCTGTAGGTTCACGCTCTACAACATTCGCAGAGTACGACCCTGCCTTACACAGGAAGCGGCACAGGTCCTAATCCAGGCACTTGTCATCTCCCGTCTGGATTACTGCAACTCGCTGTTGGCTGGGCTCCCTGCCTGTGCCATTAAACCCCTACAACTCATCCAGAACGCTGCAGCCCGTCTGGTGTTCAACCTTCCGAAGTTCTCTCACGTCACCCCGCTCCTCCGCACACTCCACTGGCTTCCAGTTGAAGCTCGCATCTGCTACAAGACCATGGTGCTTGCCTACGGAGCTGTGAGGGGAACGGCACCTCCGTACCTTCAGGCTCTGATCAGTCCCTACACCCAAATGAGGGCATTGCGTTCATCCACCTCTGGCCTGCTGGCCCCCCTACCTCTGCGGAAGCACAGTTCCCGCTCAGCCCAGTCAAAACTGTTCGCTGCTCTGGCACCCCAATGGTGGAACAAGCTCCCTCACGACGCCAGGACAGCGGAGTCACTCACCACCTTCCGGAGACACTTGAAACCCCACCTCTTTAAGGAATACCTGGGATAGGATAAAGTAATCCTTCTACCCCCCCTTACCCCACCCCCCCAAAAAATATATATATATTGTAAAGTGGTTGTCCCACTGGCTATCATAAGGTGAATGCACCAATTTGTAAGTCGCTCTGGATAAGAGCGTCTGCTAAATGACGAAAATGTAAAAATATGAATGTAAAAAATTTAAAAGTTATGTATAGTAACCCTAGGTGTAAAATACTAAATAATGTCTACTTCTCAGAAAGTATTAAACTGTCAAGAGGAGTAAAGCAAGGTTTTCCACTATAGGCATATCTATTTATTATGGCCATCGAAATGTTAGCTATTAAAATCAGATCTCAAATATACTAATTGATTAAGAAAATAAATATTTTTTGAATACATGACATAAATAGGACTGGTGGAGTTGTCACACATGCAGCTAACAAAAATATATAGAAATGTCTGCTTCAATGGCACATGGTTTATGAGCTGATATACAAAACGCCGCCGGATTCAAAACTTAGAATTTTCCAATTTAAATAATGCAACATTTTTGCAACCAATAGAATGTTATATACAGTGGGTATAAAAGTCACCACCCCTTTCAAAATGTTCACCTTTTGTTGCCTTACAGCCTGAAATGAAAACACATAAAATCAGACCTTTTCCGGCTTTATTTACACAGTAACCCACAATATCCAAGCGAAAAAAATTCTCTAATCTGAAAATGTATTACAATTAAAAGTAAAATACCCTATTTGGATAAGTGAACACCCCTCTGAGTTAATACTTGGTGGAACCAACTTTTGCTTGAATTACAGCCATGATTCTCTTTGAATACATCTCTACTAAGTTTAAGCCTGTGTTGTTGTCCATTAGTTTACTCCAATCAGGGGAAGGGTTGTAGGGTTAGGGGAACATAATAAAGGAAAATATATGAAGAAAGAATAGATGTATACCAAAAAAATATATGGGGGATTGTAAATGATGCAGACAATTATATTGATGTAAGCTACAATATACAGTGGGGGAAAAAAGTATTTAGTCAGCCACCAATTGTGCAAGTTCTCCCACTTAAAAAGATGAGAGAGGCCTGTAATTTTCATCATAGGTACACGTCAACTATGACAGACAAAATGAGAATTTTTTTTCCAGAAAATCACATTGTAGGATTTTTAATGAATTTATTTGCAAATTATGGTGGAAAATAAGTATTTGGTCAATAACAAAAGTTTCTCAATACTTTGTTATATACCCTTTGTTGGCAATGACACAGGTCAAACGTTGCTGGTATTTTGGCCCATTCCTCCATGTAGATCTCCTCTAGAGCAGTGATGTTTTGGGGCTGTCGCTGGGCAACACGGACTTTCAACTCCCTCCAAAGATTTTCTATGGGGTTGAGATCTGGAGACTGGCTAGGCCACTCCAGGACCTTGAAATGCTTCTTACGAAGCCACTCCTTCGTTGCCCGGGCGGTGTGTTTGGGATCATTGTCATGCTGAAAGACCCAGCCACGTTTCATCTTCAATGCCCTTGCTGATGGAAGGAGGTTTTCACTCAAAATCTCACGATACATGGCCCCATTCATTCTTTCCTTTACACGGATCAGTCGTCCTGGTCCCTTTGCAGAAAAAACAGCCCCAAAGCATGATGTTTCCACCCCCATGCTTCACAGTCGGGTATGGTGTTCTTTGGATGCAACTCAGCATTCTTTGTCCTCCAAACACGACGAGTTGAGTTTTTACCAAAAAAGTTCTATTTTGGTTTCATCTGACCATATGACATTCTCCCAATCCTCTTCTGGATCATCCAAATGCACTCTAGCAAACTTCAGACGGGCCTGGACATGTACTGGCTTAAGCAGGGGGACACGTCTGTCACTGCAGGATTTGAGTCCATGGCGGCGTAGTGTGTTACTGATGGTAGGCTTTGTTACTTTGGTCCCAGCTCTCTGCAGGTCATTCACTAGGTCCCCCCGTGTGGTTCTGGGATTTTTGCTCACCGTTCTTGTGATCATTTTGACCCCACGGGGTGAGATCTTGCGTGGAGCCCCAGATTGAGGGAGATTATCAGTGGTCTTGTATGTCTTCCATTTCCTAATAATTGCTCCCACAGTTGATTTCTTCAAACCAAGCTGCTTACATATTGCAGATTCAGTCTTCCCAGCCTGGTGCAGGTCTACAATTTTGTTTCTGGTGTCCTTTGACAGCTCTTTGGTCTTGGCCATAGTGGAGTTTGGAGTGTGACTGTTTGAGGTTGTGGACAGGTGTCTTTTATACTGATAACAAGTTCAAACAGGTGCCATTAATACAGGTAACGAGTGGAGGACAGAGGAGCCTCTTAAAGAAGAAGTTACAGGTCTGTGAGAGCCAGAAATCTTGCTTGTTTGTAGGTGACCAAATACTTATTTTCCACCATAATTTGCAAATAAATTCATTAAAAATCCTACAATGTGATTTTCCTGATTTTTTTCCCTCAATTTGTCTGTCATAGTTGACGTGTACCTATGATGAAAATTACAGGCCTCTCTCATCTTTTTAAGTGGGAGAACTTGCACAATTGGTGGCTGACTAAATACTTTTCCCCCCCACTGTATCAGCAATATTAAAGCTGATCTACCCCACCAAAAAAAAAAATTGTGAGTGTGTGAGCGAGAGAAAGTGTGTGAGAGCGTGATGAAGACACTTACCTGTGCTGGTTCGGACCCTCATGACAGCGTCGAAGCCCATCGGCTTCTGAACGTCTCGCCGCAGATCATTCAGGAACCGCTCACGGTCCGTCTTGGCCTGACACGGACCACACACACAGAGTGAGTGAGTGAAGGCAGGTAACAGGTGAAGGGTGGACTTGGTTACACCCAAACGAGCCCCGCCACGTTGCAAAATAAATGTACTCATAAATGTTATTCAATCATTTCATCCACACCGCTCGTGCACGTCGAAGACGTAGCCAGATGGTAAAATAGAACATGGTTCCATTTGAGAACCTTGACGCACTGCAAGTCCCACCTCTCCCATCTAATCATTGGTTTCAGGAGCATACAAACCCATGTGGGTATTTCAAAGATGAACAAGGAGAGATGAATGGTAGATAACTAGGGCTGTGGTGGTCATGACATTTTTTTCAGCCGGTTATGGTCTCGAAAATGACTGCTGGTCTCACTGTAATTTACCATGAATTAACATAAACATGTTTAGCATCTCCAGGCCTCCAAGCACACAAGCCGCATACAAGCCGCTGATGCACGCCTTTGGAAAATCTACATAAAAAAGTATAATAAATCCATGTAATATATGCCATCAAAATAAATCCATTTATTTTAGGCAGGTCTAAAGAAACATATTTTTCCCCATTCCGGAGCGAGTGCGCATATGAAGTGCCTATGTTGACCATAAAAGTGATAGTTTGAAACAGGTCCTATACGCTAGGAGGGTGGTGCAGCTGCACCGTCTATGGGGGGGGAAGCCCGGTCAGCCCTCTCTCTGAGCGGAGAGAGAATTGGCGGGCATGCGCAGTGTCAAACTAGGTACAAGGCACGATAGACAGGGGATACAGACTACAATTCGCTGTCACCCCTCTTCGATTCAAGGGAATTATATACACTCAGGCTCAGGGGGAATCAGCGCGTGTACTCCGGGAGGAAATCACATCGCTAATAGGGAAAAGGGCAATAAGAATTGTTCCTCCCGAGCAAAGACACTGCGGTTTTCCTGGTTCCAAAAAAGGGACCGGCATACGCCCCATCCTAGATCTACGTGCTCTGAACAGGCACATGAGAAAATCCATGTTCAGAATGTTGACACACACTGCTCTGCTACGTTCCGTGCGCCCAGGCGATTGGTTCGTACCCGTCGACCTGAAGGACGCTTACTTTCACATCTCAATATACCCTCCTCACAGGAAATTTCTCAGATTCGCTTTTCAAGGCGTAATCTACGAATTTCTGGTGCTCCCTTTCGGCCTCTCACGGTCACCTCGTGTTTTTACGAAGTGTACCGAGGCAGCCATAGCCCCACTCAGAGAGAGGGGCATTCGGCTGATGACGTACAGTGGCTTGCGAAAGTATTCACCCCCTTTGCATTTTTCCTATTTTGTTACCTTGCAACCTGGAATTAAAATTGATTTTTGGGGGGTTTGTATCATTTGATTTACACAACATGCCTACCACTTTGAAGATGCAAAATAATTTTTCTTGTGAAACAAACAACAAATAAGACAAAAATAAAAATACAACTGCTCCAGCTCCTTCAAGTTGGATGGGTTCCGCTGGTGTACAGCAATCTTTAAGTCATACCACAGATTCTCAATTGGATTGAGGCCTAGGCTTTGACTTGGCCATTCCAGTGTTGCTTTAGCAGTATGATTAGGGTCATTGTCCTTCTGGAAGGTGAACCTCCGTCCCAGTCTCAAATCTCTGGAAGAATTTCCCTGTATTTAGCGCCATCCATCATTCCTTCAATTCTGACCGGTTTCCCAGTCCCTGCCGATGAAAAACATCCCCACAGCATGATGCTGCCACCACCATGCTTCATTGTGGGGATGGTGTTCTCGGGGTGATGAGAGGTGTTGGGGTTTGCGCCAGACATAGCGTTTCCTTGATGGCCAAAAAGCTCAATTTTAGTCTAATCTGACCAGAGTACCTTCTTCCATATGTTTGGGGAGTCTCCCACATGCCTTTTGGCGAACACCAAACGTGTTTGCTTATTTTTTTCTTTAAGCAATGGCTTTTTTCTGGCCACTCTCCCGTAAAGCCCAGCTCTGGAGTGTACGGCTTAAAGTGGTCATATGGACAGATACTCCAACCGCCGATGTGGCGCTTTGCAGCTCCTTCAGGGTTATCTTTGGTCTCTTTGTTGCCTCTCTGATTAATGCCCTCCTTGCCTGGTCCATGAGTTTTGGTGGGCGGCCCTCTCTTGGCAGGTTTGTTGTGGTGCCATATTCTTTCCATTTTTTAATAATGGATTTAAAAATGGTGCTCCGTGGGATGTTCAAAGTTCCGGATATTTTTTTATGACCCAACCCTGATCTGTACTTCTCCACAACTTTGTCCCTGACCTGTTTGGAGAGCTCCTTGGTCTTCATGGTGCCGCTTGCTTGGTGGTGCCCCTTGTTTAGTGGTGTTGCAGACTCTGGGGCCTTTCAGAACAGGTGTATATATTCTGAGATCATGTGACACTTAGATTGCACAAGATTGGTTGCACCAGATCTTATTTATGGGCTTCATAGCAAAGGGGGCGAATACATCAGCAAGCACAACTTTTCCGTTATTTATTTTTTATAATTCTTTTAAACAAGTAATTTTTTTAATTTCACTTCACCAATTTGGACTATTTTGTGTATGTCCATTACATGAAATCCAAATAAAAATCCATTTAAATTACAGGTTGTAATGAACAAAACAGGAAAAACGGCAAGGGGGATGAATACTTTTGCAAGGCACTCATAGACGATTGGCTGCTGTGCGCGCAATCGAGACAAGAGGTCTTAGAACACAGTCAACTACTCTTCGAACACCTGACATTTCTAGGTTTCAGAATAAACACAGTAAAGAGCGTTCCGATTCCCACGCAGACAATCTCTTTCCTAGGTTTAATCCTGGATTCTGGATTAAAGTCGTTCATCCCATTTCTGGAGGGTCGTCATGTTCTAGTCAGAACAGAGAATACCACTGTTGTGGCTATACAGTACCAAGTTAGCTAGCTGAATAAACTAAGTTAGAGTCTATTCCAAGAAAACATTGAACCGCTGTAGTTTACAACAATTATAATTTCTAAAGTGGAAGTTGGGAGAGTTATATTTGAGTGTTTCAGTGAAACGTAAGTGAGGGAGGCCCCGCTCTCTCGCTTTCCCAGATGTTTAGTTCATTTCATTCCGATCTCCTTTGCATTATTGTAGCCTTTTTCTGTAGCCTGTCAACTATGTGTCTGTCTATCCCTGTCCTCTCCTCTCTGCACAGGCCATACAAACGCTTCACACCGTGTGGCTGCTGCCACTCTAATCTGGTGGTCCCTGCGCGCACGACCCACGTGGAGTTCCAGGTTTCCGGCAGACTCTGGAACTGCCGTTCTGCAGCCAACAAGGCAGAGTTAATCTCAGCCTATGCTACCCTCCAGTCCCTCGACTTCTTGGTGCTGACGGCAACATGGATTACCACAGAAAACACTGCTACTCCTACTGCTCTTTCCTCGTCTGACCATGTGTTCTCGCATACCCCGAGAGCATCTGGTCAGCGCGGCGGTGGCACAGGAATCCTCATCTCTACCAAGTGGACATTCTCTCTTTTTCCCCTGACCCATCTGTCTATCTCCTCATTTGAATTCCATGCTGTCCCAGTCACTAGCCCATTCAAGCTTAACATCCTTATCATTTATCGCCCTCCAGGTTCACTTGGAGAGTTCATCAATGATCTTGACGCCTTGATAAGTTCCTTTCCTGAGGATGGCTCACCCCTCACAGTTCTGGGTGACTTTAACCTCTCTACGTCTGCCTTTGACTCATTTCTCTCTGCCTCCTTCTTTCCACTCCTTTCCTCTTTTGACCTCACCCTCTCACCGTCCCCTCCTACTCACAAGGCAGGCAATACGCTTGACCTCATCTTTACTAGATGCTGTTCTTCTACTAATCTCACTGCAACTCCCCTCCAAGTCTCCGACCACTACTTTGTATCCTTTTCTCTCTCGCTCTCCTCCAACACTACTCACTCTGCCCCTACTCAGATGGTAATGTGCCGTCGCAACCTTCGCTCTCTCTCTCCCGCTACTCTCTCCTCTTCCATCCTATCATCTCTTCCCTCTGCTAAATCCTTCCCCCTCCGATCTCCTGATTCTGCCTCCTCAACCCTCCTCTCCTCCCTTTCTGCATCTTTTGACTCTCTATGTCCCCTATCCTCCCGGCCGGCTCGGTCCTCCCCTCCTGCTCCGTGGATTGCAGACTCATTGCGAACTCACAGAAGAGGGCTCCGGGCAGCCGAGCGGAAATGAAGGAAAACTAGACTCCCTGCGGACCAGTCATCTTTTCACTCCCTCCTCTCTACATTCTCTTCCTCTGTTTCCGCTGCTAAAGCCACTTTCTACCACTCTAAATTTCAAGCCTCTGCCTCTAACCCTAGGAAGCTCTTTGCCACCTTCTCCTCCCTGCTGAATCCTCCCCCCTCTCTGTGGATGACTTTGTCAACCATTTTGAAAAGAAGGTTGACGACATCCGATCCTCATTTATTAAGTCAAATGACACCGCTGGTCCTGCTCACACTGCCCTACCCTATGCTTTGACTTCTTTCTCCCCTCTCTCTCCAGATGAAATCTTGCGACTTGTGACGGCCGGCCGCCCAAAAACCTGCCCGCTTGACCCTATCCCCTCCTCTCTTCTCCAGACCATTTCCGGAGACCTTCTCCCTTACCTCACCTCGCTCATCAACTCATCCTTGACCGTTGGCCATGTCCCTTCCGTCTTCAAGAGAGCGAGAGTTGCACCCCTCAAAAAACCTACACTCGATCCCTCCAGTATCCCTTCTTTCTTTTCTCTCCAAAACTCTTGAGCGTGACGTCTCTAGCCAACTCTCCTGCTATCTCTCTCAGAATGACCTTCTTGATCCAAACCAGTCAGGTTTCAAGACTGGTCATTCAACTGAGACTGCTCTTCTCTGTGTCACGGAGGCTCTCCGCACTGCTAAAGCTAACTCTCTCTCCTCTGCTCTTATCCTTCTAGACCTATCCGCTGCCTTTGATACTGTGAACCATCAGATCCTCCTCTCCACCCTCTCCGAGTTGGGCATCTCCGGCGCTGCTCACTCTTGGATTACGTCCTACCTGACCGGTCGCTCCTACCAGGTGGCGTGGCGAGAATCTGTCTCCGCACCACGTGCTCTCACCACTGGTGTCCCCCAGGGCTCAGTTCTAGGCCCTCTCCTATTCTCTCTATACACCAAGTCACTTGGCTCTGTCATATCCTCACATGGTCTCTCCTATCATTGCTACGCAGACGACACACAATTACTTTTCTCCTTTCCGATAACCAAGTGGCGAATCGCATCTCTGCATGTCTGGCAGACATATCAGTGTGGATGTCGGATCACCACCTCAAGCTGAACCTCGGCAAGACGGAGCTGCTCTTCCTCCCGGGGAAGGACTGCCCGCTCCATGATCTCGCCATCACGGTTGACAACTCTATTGTGTCCTCCACCCAGAGTGCAAAGAACCTTGGCGTGACCCTGGACAACACCCTGTCTTTCTCCGCTAACATCAAAGCGGTGACCCGATCCTGCAGGTTCATGCTCTACAACATTCGCAGAGTACGACCCTACCTTACACAGAAAGTGGCACAGGTCCTAATCCAGGCACTTGTCATCTCCCGTCTGGATTACTGCAACTCGCTGTTGGCTGGGCTCCCTGTCTGTGCCATTAAACCCCTACAACTTATCCAGAACGCTGCAGCCCGTCTGGTGTTCAACCTTCCGAAGTTCTCTCATGTCACCCTGCTCCTCTGCACACTCCACTGGCTTCCAGTTGAGGCTCGCATCTACTACAAGACCATGGTGCTTGCCTATGGAGCTGTGAGGGGAACGGCACCTCCTTACCTTCAGGCTCTGATCCTACACCCAAACGAGGGCACTACGTTCATCCACCTCTGGCCTGCTAGCTCCCCTACCTCTACGGAAGCACAGTTCCCGCTCAGCCCAGTCAAAGCTATTCGCTGCTCTGGCACCCCAATGGTGGAACAAGCTCCCCCACGACGCCAGGACAGCGGAGTCACTGACCACCTTCCGGAAACACTTGAAACCCTACCTCTTTAAGGAATACCTGGAATAGTATAAAGTAATCCTTCTTCCCCCACAAAAAAATAAGAAAATAAATGTTTTTTTTTTTTATATCATAACAAAAAAGTGGTTGTCCCACTGGCTATGATAAGTCGAATGCACCAATTTGTAAGTCGCTCTGGATAAGAGCGTCTTCTAAATGATGTAAATGTAAATGTTTTCTATGCTCTATGCCAACAGCCTTTTGAGATCAAGTGGAGCTGAAGATGCTTTCATTTATGACCGCGATATTACTAGCATTGGCCTCCGCCAAGTGTGTAAGTGACATTCACACACTCTCGGTGCACTCATCATGTGCACAATTTGCACCTGGTAACAATAGGGTATCATTGAGGCTTAACCCCACCTTAATCCCTAAGATGATTAACCCATCTTTGACGTGTCTTCCTCTGGAGCTGGTAGCTTGTTTATCCCCCACCGTTTTCCTCTCCGGAACATCAACGGTTGCATATGTTGTGCCCAGTACGCACTCTGCGCATCTACATGGACAGGATTAAGGGATTTAGTTGTTTGTTTCCTGGGCAAAACCTCACACAGGTAAAGCGCTCACTAAACATTGCCTCTCCCACTGGATAGTGGGGGCTATTGCTTTGGCCTACACAAGTAAGGGTCTTTAGTCTCCTTCTGGCCTACGGGCTCATTCCACTAGAGGAATGGCTACGTCCTGGGCTTTATTTAAGGCCATATCTATCCAAAATATTTGCTCAGCAGCGAGTTGGGCTTTATGTCACGGCACCTACCCTGGCGCATACTGTTTTACGTGTAGGATCTTCTGAGGGGCAAAGCCCATTTGTGTGATATATAGCAAAGGACAGTCGGTCGTCAGGATAAGCCTGTCTGGCAATATGGGAGTCAGTATATCCCATAAGTGAAATACCGAAACAAATACTTGAAAGAGAACTTTAGGTTACGACTGTAACCCCGGTTCTCTGATAGTATGAGTGAGGTATTTCACCAGACCACCCTCCTTGCATGAGCGAGGAAGAGGTGTTGCTTATTTTTGAATGACTCAGACGTTGCGTTGGATCTTTTATAGGGTAGGAGGGACAACCTTCCCCGACGCACACGTCTCGACGTCCAGCCAATCATGGCTGGCGTAGTGTAATAAAGGCTTCTGACGAATATGCTGGGGCCGTATCCCATAAGTGAAATACCTCACTCATACTATCAGAAAACCAGGGTTACGGTCGTAACCTAAAGTTTAGAAATGTTTGCAAATGTATAAAAAACCCAGAACACAGTTGCCTCCATCATTCTTAAATGGAAGAAGTTTGGAACCACCAAGACTCTTCCTAGAGCTGGTCGCCCGGCCAAACTGAGCAATCGGGGGAGAAGGGCCTTGGTCAGGGAGGTGACTAAGAACACGATGGTCACTGACAGAACTCCAGAGTTCCTCTGTGGAGATGGGAGAACCTTCCAGAAGGACAACCACCTCCGCAGCACTCCACCAATCAGGCCTTTATGGTAGAGTGGCCAGACAGAAGCCACTCCTCAGTAAAAGGCACATGACAGCCTGCTTGGAGTTCGCTAAAAGGCACCTAAAGACTCTCAGACCATAAGAAACAAGATTCTCTGGTCTGATGAAACCAAGATTGAACTCTTTGGCCTGAATGCCAAAAGTCACGTCTGGAGGAAACCTGGCCATCCCTACGGTGAAGCATTGTGGTGGCAGCATCATGCTGTGGGGATGTTTTTCAGCGGCAGGGACTGGGAGACTAGTCAGGATCGAGAGAAAGATGAACAGAGCAAAGTACAGAGAACACTTATGTAAATGTGGTTTCAGTAAAAATAAAAATCTAAAAACCTGTTTTGCTTTGTCATTATGGGGTATTGTGTGTAGATTGATGAGGGGGGAAAAAACGATTTAATCAATTTTAGAATAAGGCTGTAACCTAAGAAAATGTGGGAAAAGTCTAGGGGTCTGAAAACTTTCCGAAGGCATTGTATGGAGAGATATATATATATATATATATATATATATATAGAGAGAGAGAGAGAGAGATGTGTGTGTGTGTCTCACCTGGAAGTAGGTGTATTTGTAGATGGAGCCCCCAGTGGAGACGGGCACCACGCCAAGTGTTGCCACGTCGACATACTGGTTGGGAAACAGGAAGAGGTCCACACAGCAGCCCTGTGCTACACACTCCTTAGACAGGTTACTGTAGAAACCAGACTGGGGCTGGAACAGAGACTGGAGAGAGGGAGAGAGAGAGAGAGACTCATTGAGTCATTGACCCAACCAATACCAGATGGAACACTTTCTCCAGAATGAGGGTTCTTTATGTGTTCTGTGTCTAATTGCAACAGTATCTGCCAACAGTATCTGCAATATCAGTTTACCTTCTCCTTGTTAGTGTGTGTGTGAGAGAGTACGTGTGTCTGAGTGTATCAGTGTGTTTGTGCGTACCTTCTCCTTGTCTGTTCCCACCAGTTTCTTGTCCTCTCTGTTCTTCAGTTTCCCAGGAGCCTCAGCGATGGGCAGAGTGGAGTGGAACACAAACAGCTTACCGGCACAGTCTGCAGCCTTCAGTGCCTCCAGTCCTGCCTGGATGACTGGTCCAAACACCGTCTCAGTCTCCCTGGTGTCTGCAAACATCTCCGGAATCTGGTCTAGCAAACTGACAAACACGCCAAATGAGACATCTGCTTTAATATATGTGATGGATATAAATATTAATGTGTGTATACCAGGGCTCCAGACAGCGACCATTTAGTAAAATTTTGCGACCCTTTGGCTTGGCTGTGTGCGTAAAACATTAAATGTTTCTCAATCTTCCTATTTTTTTTTTAGGAGGCTTAACCCATGATTTGGTCAAACAGTAAAGTGCATTATCCTGATGATTCATCTAATGAAAGTTTGTGCCCTGCGGCTGCCCCCCTGTTTCGCTGGGACCTGCTGCTGTGAGGAGCGAGCCACTCTCACTGCCTTTCCCGGGAGAAAGAAAATGCTCAGGGAGAAAAAAATGCATTCTGATTGTATAACATTTCAAAATCCAATTGCAGGGTAAACACAGCTATCCTGTGTAATGCTGAAGAGAGGAGGTTCTTAGCTTTCTGTAGGCTACAACTGCAGTTTTTTTTAGGACATTACATTTGCTGTTAGATTAACATATGGCAACTAGCAGTGGGTTTTATATTTAGAGAGTTAACAATCTAGCTAATGTGTTTTGAGTTTCCACTTAGGTGGTGAATTAGCCCCCCAAAACGTAGCATATGATATTATGCACATAAAGATGTAGGCAAATGAATCCCTATTGAACCTATTTTAACAGTAAAATATAACAATAGCCTAATTGTCAACCCGAAAGTCATGAAAATCACTGGAATAGGATGCACATCAAAATATTTTGAATCACAACATGTTAGAAGAAACAACTTATTTCTTAAATACCATCTCAGTAGTCGATTACACTTCTTAATAAAGCACTGAATTACTTTAAAAGATGATTAATGTCATGGGAATAAGATGAATAAAGTTAATATTCAGTTAAGAGTAATTAACACAATGCTTAGCATATTTATATGTTTCCCTTTACGTAAAATACACATGATTTCCAGTATTCTATTTGGGACAATCATTTGTGTACGGGTTGATGGTCACTTAGACTTTATACTGAATGTTATGGATTGTTCTCATATCTGTTGATAGTGACTGACTCCAGACTGAAGGTACAAGGACCAAGGACACTGCTTGTTATTGTATTCTGTGACACTGCGTGATTCTGTAGCAACTGATGTGACGTCCTACTGTTTTACAGAACATTGGTGCTGTGAGATTAGAATATAACGGCTTAGAGAAAGCGAGTTACAAATGTTATTTGCTTCTGTTCTGGAGGTGTCTCCCTGTTGCAACTTCTAAACCAGATTTGATTTTGATTGACTTTCTGTGACTGCTCTTCTCTTTTATTCATCTTGAAAACCTTTATTACAATTACAAAAAATGATATTGCATGACGTCGCATTTTTTGTTGTTACTGCGACAAAAAATCATGGGCTGGTGCCCCCAACTGAAAAACTTAGTGGCACCAGTGCCACGACAGGAAACTGTTAGTCTGGAGCCCTGGTGTAAATGTATGTGTGCGTACCTCTCGATGACCATCCGGCTGTCGTTGACGCTGACCAGGAAGCCGTCGAGCAGAGGGAGGAACATGTCACTGACGTCACTGACCACCATCATCTGGGGCTGGGCCAGGCTGGACTTGACGTTGTAGAAGTGTAACACCTTGTTATAGGTCACAAAACCCACACGCACCACCGAGTCTGCCTCTGGATTCTCCCTGGAGGGTGAGCGGGGGAAGAGAGAGAGCAAATGTCATTCATTAGCTAGTGGGTGTTTGTGTTTACATGGGTGAATAGTGTGTGTGTGTGTGTGTGTGTGTGTGTGTACCTGGGCAGGTAGTCCAGTAGAGTCTTGAGTTCCTGACAGACTATGTTGACCATGCCGCTCTTCACGGCGTTGTAAGACACATCGATGAAGAAGATGAACGCTGGGGGCTGGGGGAGCTTATTGTTCTGAGAGAGAGAAAGAAGCAGAGAGAGAGTGAAAGAGAGAAGTATTTAGACTAGACAGTTCGCATATTAAGCATATTACATAATGGCACAGCTTTTCTTTGATGGAGAATCTCTGGTATGTGCCAAACTT
Source organism: Coregonus clupeaformis (assembly GCF_020615455.1). Taxonomy (NCBI): domain Eukaryota; kingdom Metazoa; phylum Chordata; class Actinopteri; order Salmoniformes; family Salmonidae; genus Coregonus; species Coregonus clupeaformis. The sequence goes on from NC_059222.1 coordinate 28,224,706, forward strand.
GGTCATTGTGACGACAGACAGAATCTGGCTCATTATGAAAATCTTCTGGTCCAAATAGAACAAAGGTACAGGCCTCCAGTCTTTTATGAAAGTAGACACCTACCTTACAGTAGTCGACGGTGGCCACAAACTCGTAGCTGCCCTGAGAGAGCTCTGGCCTGTCGTAGCAGTCCACCCTCTTCCCTGTGTGGTCCAGATGCTGGAAGTAGTGGGGAGGCACTATGGCGAGAGAGAGGGAGAGTTATAACAAAAAAATTACAATACTGACCTCAGACACACACAAAATATCACACGCACGTACCCTCTGTGACACAGCTGCAGAAGCCACACTGGAAGCGGCGTCCACCCTCGATGAACTGCATGTAGGGACACATGTAGGCCTTACAGCGGTTACAGCGGATAGGACCGCCCTCCCCATGGTCCACAATGTACGGAGGCGTCTGACAGACAGAGGGGGGTTTGTTAAGCATCTTATAGTGTAGTTCAGAAATGGCAGATGCCTCCAATTCTTGAGAAAAATGAACATATAACGACAACAAAGAGAGAGCGGTAAGAGAGTGTTTTGAGAGAAGGAGAACAGAGGAGATAGGGGTGTGTGTGCGCGTATGTGTGTGCGTCTCACCTCGTCGGGGGGCAGCGTGGCCAGGGGTTTGATTACAGCGGCCAAGGGGACTTGGGACTGTTTGGCCATGTCGGCTGTGCAGGGCATGTTGTAGGCCGTACAGCGGATGAACCGCGGGCTGGCGTTGCCCTGGTCTTTCACCTGGAAGTTGGTGGTGACCAGGGGTGGAGCCTGACCTTTGACCCCAGTGGTGAACGGCTCACTGCTCTTGTTGACCCGGTCATCCTCAATCACCTGAATCTGAGGTAGAAAGAGAAAGCAAGTTTTACAGACACGCTAATGTTAATTTGATAGAGGGTGGAGTATAATGACATGCAGGGGAAGAGTCTCTCCATTACGCACAAACCTATTCTCCAGTGAGAGAGTAAAAATAGAACTCCCAAAGAGAACAGAGAAGATTAACAAAAAACCATTGAGGCCATCCTATAATAACACAATGACACAGCAACCATGGCAACACTGTAGAGTACAGTGCACAACACACCAAAACCACTAGGGAGGGCTTTATACTCAAATGTAGCATGATTGTGGACAAATAAACAATTCAACGAATTTGGGCTAATTTCAGGGTGCTAGGAATTGTGGGCAAATTTCAGGAATCAAGGAATTTGGGTAAATTTCAGAGTGCAAGGAATTATGGGTGAGTAGTGATTGAGACACTGCAGGCTGGCATGCGAGGAGAGGGAAAAGGGGTGGGGGGGGATCAGAACGCACCAATGACCTGTTGGTCAGACATAGAAACATTGGTAGGCTTCAGAGGGTCAGGGCTCAAAGGTTAGGGTGTAGCAGTTAGTGAGAAGACACACAGGAGCTTGCTGGGCTGGGGATAGGGTGTAGGGGTTAGGATGTAGACGGGGTAGTGCTGAGCTAAGTGCTTTTGAGGTTGTTTCGTTATTTTTTTTAAATCACGGTTTTCAATTTCGGTTCCATAAAAAAAAAAAGAAACGTTATGTGGGTTTCATGCTGTAACATAGAACAAAAAATAATTGATGGTTGTGACTGCCCATTAATATCATTTATTCACATTACTTTCCTTAAATAAAATATTTTGGTTGTGTATATTACATTTGTTTTTAGCATGATGACTATTTCATTAATAAAAACTCAAATGATAGCAGTGACTGCCCATTACCGCTTATCACTTATTAATAGGCATCCTTTTCTCACATTACTTTTTATTACATTTTTTTCTCACTTTTTATTTGATGACTTTCATTTTGATTATTTCATTCCAAGTCATATAATCTCTGCTCAGGCAGTAGCAGTCAGCCATCTACACTACATGACCAAAAGTATGTGGACACCTGCTCATCGAACAACTCTTTAAAAAATCATGGGCATTAATATGGACTTGGTCCCCTCTTTGCTGTTATAACACTCCACTAGATGTTGGAACATTGCTGCGGGGACTTGCTTCCATTCAGCCACAAGAGCATTAGTGAGGTCGGACACTGATGTTGGGCGATTAGGCCTGGCTCGCAGTCGGCATTCCAGTTCATCACAAAGATTGTGTCTCCCGAGTGGCGCAGTGGTCTAAGGCACTGCATCGCAGTGCTAGCTGTGCCGCTAGAGATCCTGGTTCGAATCCAGGCTCTGTCGTAGCCGGCCGCGACCGGAAGACCCATGGGGCGGCGCACAATTGGCTCAGCGTCGTCCAGGGTAGGGGAGGGAATGACCGGCAGGGATGTAGCTCAATTGGTAGAGCATGGCGTTTGCAATGCCAGGGTTCGATTCCATGGGGGGCCAGTATAAAAAAAAAATGTATGTACTCACTAACTGTAAGTCGCTCTGGATAAGAGCGTCTGCTAAATGACTAAAATGTAAAAAATGTAAAATGTAATGTTCGATGGGGATGAGGTCAGGTCTCTGTGCAGGCCAGTCAAATTCTTCCATACCGATCTCGACAAACAATTTCTGTATGGACCTCGCTTTGTGCACAGGGGCATTGTCATGCTGAAACTGGAAAGGGCCTTCCCCAAACTGCTGCCACACAGTTGGAAGTACAGAATCATCTAGAATGTCATTGTATGCTGTATCGTTAAGATTTCCCTTCACTGGAACTAAGGGGCCCCAGACCATTATTCCTCCTCCACCAAACTTTACAGTTGGCACTATGCATTGGGGCAGGTAGCGTTCTCCTGGCATCCACAAACCCAGATTCGTCCATTGGACTGCCAGATGGTGAAGCGTGATTCATCACTCCAGAGAACGCGTTTCCACTGCTCCTGAGTCCAACGGCGGTGAGCTTTACACCACTCCAGCCGACGCTTGGCATTGCGCATGGTGATCTTAGGCTTGTGTGCGGCTGCTCGGCCATGGAAATCAATTTCATGAAGCTCCCGACTAACAGTTCTTGTACTGACGTTGCTTCCAGAGGCAGTTTGGAACTCAGTAGTGAGTGTTTCAACCAAGGACAGGACATTTTTACGCGCTACGCACTTCAGCGGTCCCGTTCTGTGACCTTGTGTGGCATATTACTTCGTGGCTGAGCCATTGTTGCTCCTAGAAGTTTCCACTTCACAATAACAGCACTTACAGTTGACCGGGGCAGCTCTAGCAGCGCAGAAATTTGACGAACTGACTTGTTGGAAAGGTGGCATCCTATGACGGTGCCACGTTGAAAGTCACTGAGCTCTTCACTAAGGCCATTCTACTGCCAATGTTTGTCCATGGAGACTGCATGGCTGTGTGCTCGATTTTATACACCTGTCAGCAACAGGTGTGGTTGAAATAGATGAATCCACCAATTTGAAGGGGTGACCACATACACTATCTATACAAAAGTATCTCTGTGCTCTCCAAAGAGTCATCCTTCAGGCTAGAAAGCTAGTCTAGCTGGCTAGCTGCCTGCTGTCTGACAAAATCACTATTTCAGTAATTCTTCAAAGTAGATAAGGCATATTTTTAAGACTGCTAAATAAGAACTATCAACCAATAAGATGTATTGTCGGGTAGAGATACCTAAGCAACTGCTCTCTATCCCTCTCCTGTCTCTATCGCGCTTCCTCTCCCTGTCTGTCTGCCGGCCCCACAGGCTTGCCCGGGATAACAACCAATGAGAACAGGCAGCTGTAGCCACAATGGATTCTAGTCATTGTAATTAATTACCACGTTTTCTGCGGTTAACTATGATGAGTTGGACAACATGAAATCTCTCTAGAGAAACTGCACATTGAGCTCACATAAAAAAATATAAATAAATGGAATTCAAATAATTGAACCAACGTCTGTCAATTAGTTATTTAAAAACCGTAAATAAACCAACATTTTAGTTAATCGCTCAGCACTAAGACGGGGATAAGGGGTTAAAGGGTAGGGGATAGGGGTTAGGAGGTAGACAGTAGACTTACTGGGCTGGGGATAGCGTCTGGGTCTATTCTATGTCTCGATTTCTGCACAGCCGGCAGCTCAGACGCTTGCTTTACATTCACAACAGAGATTTGTCCAGCAAATTATCAAATCAAACAAAACCAAAGAACACAGGGGACAGAGAGAAGAGGATGTAAATAACTCAGTAGCAGGATTATTAGCTCCCTGACTGTGATTCTGGGATTATTGGTTATAGATTAGTCAGTCATCAGAGAGAAGGCAAGCAGATCATCGGTGTTTGATACACATGCTCAACTTAGACTGGGTTACACTGTTAGACTGCACACACAAACACATAACATACAGTCCAATACCTAACATCATTATCACCAATACACTATACATCACAAGACCAAGTGTGTATGTGTTACCAGGATGGGGACAGGGAGTGTGTGTGCCTTACCGGGCTGGGGATGGAGTCAGGGTCCAGTCTCTTCTGTGCGGTGGGAGCGGGTGCAGGGGCAGGGCCTGCTCCGTAGTTCTGTTGCCCGGGATACTGCGGGCCTGCATAGCCGGGCTGGGGCCCTCTCGGCTGCCCAAACGCACCTGAGGAGGAAAGTATTGATTGATTATAAACTCTCTACTGGGTGGGCTTACGTTAATTAGAAATGGCTACCCAGACTACCTGCATTGATCCTTTTTTTTGTTTTTTGCACTAACTCTTGCACTGACTATGACTCTATCCATACACTCACACATTCTTACACTGACACCCCAACACACACACTACCTACGCCCACAAACAAACACATGCATACTGACGCCACACACACTTTAACACTCACATAAGCTGCTGCTATTATCTATCCTGTTGCCTAGTCACTTTACCCCTACCTATTTGTACATAGCTACTTTAATTACCTAGCACTCCTGCACATTGACTTGGTACTGGTACTCCATGTATATAGCCATGTTATTTTTACTCTTTATTGTTATTCACCATGTATTTATTACTTGTGTCACTATTTCTATTTTTTATCTTCATTTTTAACTCTGCATTGATGGAAAAGGTCCCGTAAGCAAACATTTCACTGTTGGTCTACACCTGTTGTTTACGAAGCATGTGACAAATAACATTTGATTTGATTGATTTGACTACCATGACATCTGATTTTCACATCCACTCTATGACTGCCAACTAGATTTCATTACAAAAACTCCAGACTTGCCAAAAGCAAGCTAGCGGTCTAGTAGAAGTTGAACAGGGGTTTGAACATGGTGTACTCACCATTCTGCTGGGGTGGGTATCCTCCCTGCATGCCAGGCTGAGGAGGGTGCTGTTGCTGCATGGGGGGCTGCTGCATGGGGCCGGGCGGAAGGTGATTGGCCTGCTGCTGGGACATGGAGGGGGGTGGCATGGGGCCTTGAGGAGAGGGCTCAGAGTGGAAGGGAGGGGGCCCGGGTTGGGACGGGGGCTGGGGGCCTGGGTACTGGGCAGGGGGTATAGAGATAGGTGGGAAGGGGCCAGATTGGGAGGAGTGAGGGGGGCCTCTGGGGGGGAAGGAGTGCTGGGTGTGAGGAGGGGGGCCAGAGTAGGAGGCCTGGGAGACTGGAGGAGGGGCGGAGTTGGGGAAGGGTTGTTGAGCATGGGGATGGGGGCCAGGTGGGAAGGACTGCTGTTGAGAGACTGGAGGGGCCTGGGGTTGGCTGAGAGGGGGAGGGCCCGAGTATGGAGAGGAGGAGAGGAAGGGTTGGGAGGGAAGGTGGGCAGAGGAGGCGAAGGGTTGTTGTTGGGGGGGAGGGGGGACACTATAGTAAGGCTGGGGGGCGGCAGGTTCACTGGGAGGGGGAGGCTGGGAGGGGGCAGCAGACAATGGGGGAGGAGCTTGCGTATAGGAGGGAGGGGCTGCAGCGGAGTATGCACTGATTGGAGGCTGGGAGCTGGGATGGCGAGCTGGAGAAAGAAAATTCAGGTAACTAGGGTTGTGTTTAGTAGGTGCAAAGTTTAGCACGAAATTCGTCAATCAATCAATTATTTCTTACCATATCCCAGCCCAACAGAGGTGGGGGGGCCGGACCCGATCTGCATCCCTGACATCTGATTGGTCACCTGTTGCATGGGGGGCTGAGCCCCGTACTGCTGGGGGTAGGAGGGGTGTGGCCCGGACAAGTTCATAGCACCTTGGCTATACGGCTGAGACACAGGCGACCTGGACACACAAACAACTTACATTTACATTTTAGTCATTTAGCAGACGCTCTTATCCAGAGTGACTTACAGTTAGTGAGTGCATACATTATTTTTTATTTTATTTTTCATACTGGCCCCCCATGGGAATCGAACCCACAACCCTGGCGTTGCAAACGCCATGCTCTCCCTGCCGGCCATTCCCTCCCCTACCCTGGACGACGCTGGGCCAATTGTGCGCCGCCCCATGGGTATCCCGGTCGCGGCCGGCTACAACAGAGCCTGGATAACTTATGTCACATACACACCTTTCTTCACACACACATTTAAAGATTTGGACACACACACACAACCGCTGTCTAGTATATACACTGTGTGTGCGTGTGTGTGGTCTGACCTGTGAACTGGCTGGGACATAGAGTGAGCCATAGGTGGGGGTCCGTTCTGATTGTCTCCCTGGGGATACTGGGAGTATGCCTGGGGGGTGGAGACTGGACGGGGGGCAGAGGTAGGGGAGCCTCTGGCAGGTCCTGAGAGAGAGGGATGGGGGCGTTAGGCACCTGTCTGAAATGGCGACAGGTTTGAAACACAGCGGATGGCATTTGGAACGTTATGTAATCAGCTATGATGACCGTTATGTCATCAATGCAAGAATGCATTTCCAGCCAGAAAAACCTGCATAGATTTGCACCACTCGTTGGTAAAGTTAGTCATCCTGAAGGTAAAGTCATCTCATGTTAGAAACCTACATCTTAGATTTTGAACTTCAAGTGGGCCATGGGAACCATTGCTCTCAGCCAAATGACCAGCAGGCTGTAGAAGCATGTATGTAGGGGAAAGAGAGGGGTGGCAGAGAGAGAGAGAAAGCAGTTACCTAAGTCAAGAGGAGAGGACAGGTCAGAGACTGGGTTAGCTGCCACAGCCTTAGAGGGAAAACTGGCATAGGGAGAGTAACCTGAAAGACAAGAAAGGAGGGAGACACCGTGTACAGAGGCAGGAATAGAAATGCAGAAAGCCAGGGGGGAAGGAGGAACACATACACGCATAATATGCTTGCTCACACACATACACAGGAGTAGGAGCAACTAGAATCCCTATGGTTGTTGATGCATTCACAATACAATCAATTACATCCAAACACACACAAGTTGCCACAAAGATATGGCGGGAATGGCAGGAAGTGGACTTTGCGATGGGTACAGAGAAAGAGGGACAGAGACAAGTTTTACCTTGCAGAAGGTCAGCTCGCTAGTGGGAGGAGGGACAGAAACAGAGACACAGACAGTCCCTTGCAAGAAAGAAGAGGTGGGTTAGGGAAAGAGACAGACTTACCTTGTGGTGGAGCCCCAGGCTGGTAGGCTGTAGCGGGCCCGTTGGGTCCGTAGGGGCCAGGGTAGCTCCCTCCCAGGGGAGCGTAGCTGGGCTGGCCATAGCCAGGCTGGGGCTGGCCGTACGGAGACGCCATGGGAGTCTGCTGGTTCACATTCATTCTCAGTTCATACCTAGAGCTGGGAGAGGTTAACATGCATTTAGCACCCCAAGCAGGGTTTGATTTATACCTTTGACTTCACTGCCCTAACAATACTAGTCTGGGCCAACATCAATCTTTTGAAGTTCCAGGGAGTGCCCTGCTTTGTTAGGGTAGGAACCCCTGTAGTTGGAAGTGAACCGTGGCTATCTGAGCAGGAGAATGTAAAGTAAAGGTGAAAAAAGGTTGATGTAGAATCAAGAAAGGTTCCCCTACCAGTCTGGGTTCTGCTGGGTCTAGAGGGAAAATATGCCCACTCAGCACAACCAGGCCAGGCCCTGTGTACTGGAGTCAGTATAGTACTGTACTGCAGGGCTCCGGCCAACACCTAAGACCTGGGCTTCATTTCAATAGTCTCACCTCTCTCTCTCCATCAGTGCTGATGTGAACAATCTGCACAGCTGAGAGCAAATTCCTAGAGAGCATCCACCATATTTCTTTCACCTATCATGTGTTAGATCAGTGCAGTGGAGAGAAAGCCACTAGAGTTATGAGATGCTGGTCTTGTTTAGCAACTAGTGCTGAGCGATTAACCAAAATCTAGTTTTCCCCCCGGTTATTAAAAATCGAATTGACCGCCATCTGTTCAAACACTTGAATTCCATTTAGTTCAGGTTTTTGGTGAGCCCAACATGCCGTTTCTCTAGAGAAATCAAATAATTCACGAGAGAAATCAAGTCAAGAACTAGTGGGACGCTGGGCTGAAAGGCGTTGTTTTCATTAAGCAAATATTCAACCTAGTTCAGTGCAGAAACGTGGTAATTAACTACAACGACCATACTCCATTGCGCCTGTTTCCGGCTCGGGCAGAGATGGATCAGCGAGGAAGAGGCGAAGCGAGAGATTTCAGGCCACTTGATTTCAACATCTGAACAAAGTGGACAGGCTAGCATGCTGTTCAACCAGTTGGAGATGGAAAGAAGGGTGTGTTCATAACAATTCAACTGTACCTTGTTAGCGATAGACACAAGTTAGCTAAACTTGAAATATAAAGATTAGCCGGCTACTCACAAGCACGTGGGCTTGTGCTTGAGAGATGATTTATGAGACGTGTTAATTTTCTATAACATCTGCTACAAGAAGTTAGTCATTATTATGCATGGTTTTGGTTAAATTTGTAACAAAAAGGGCATTTTCATAGACTGACTGTTAAACTATTTTGATAAAATAATTACATTATTAGTGGGTCTTATGGTTGTGTAAGGCTTATATTATATAACCTACCAGGTACAACCCTAAATCCGTAAACATGGGCACCCTCATAGATATCATCCTAACTAACCCTCTAAATACACCTCTGCTGTCTTCAACCAGGATCTCAGCGATCACTGCCTTATTGCCTGCGTCCGTAACCGGTCCGCGGTCAAACGACCACCCCCATCACTATCAAACGCACCCTAAAACACTTTAGCGAGCAGGCCTTCCTAATTTACTTGGCCCAGGTATCCTGGATGGATATCGATCTCATTCCGTCAGTAGAGGATGCCTGGTTGTTCTTTAAAAATGCTTTCCTCTCTATCTTAAATAAGCATGCCCCATTCAAAAAATGCAGAACTAAGAACAGATATAGCCCCTGGTTCTCCTCAGACTTGACTGCCCTTGACCAGCACAAAAACATCCTGTGGCGTACTGCATTAGCATCGAATAGCCCCCACGATATGCAACTTTTCAGGGAAGTTAGGAACCAATATACACAAGCAGTTAGGAAAGCAAAGGCTAGCTTTTTCAAACAGAAATTAGCATCCTGTAGCACTAACTCCAAAAAGTTTTGGGACACTAAAGTCCATGGAGAATAAGAGCACCTCCTCCCAGCTGCCCACTGCACTGAGGCTAGGAAACATTATCACCACCGATAAATCTACAATAATCGAGAATTTCAACAAGCATTTTGCTACGGCTGGCCATGCTTTCCACCTGGCTACCACTACCCCGGCCACCAGCTCTGCACCCTCTGCTGCAACTTGCCCATGCCCCCCCCCCCCGCTTCTCCTTCACACAAATTCAGACCGCTGATGTTCTGAAAGAGCTGCAAAATCTGGACCCCTACAAATCATCTGGGCTAGACAATCTGGACCCTTTCTTTCTAAAAAATAGCCGCCGAAATTGTCGCAACCCCTATTACTAGCCTGTTCAACCTCTCTTTCGTAACGTCTGAGATCCCCAGAGATTGGAAAGCTGCCGCGGTCAACCCCCTCTTCAAAGGGGGTGACACTCTAGATCCAAACTGTTACAGACCTATATCCATCCTGCCCTGCCTTTCGAAAGTTTTTGAAAGCCAAGTTAACAAACAGATCACCGACAATTTCGAATCCCACCGTACCTTCTCCGGTCTCCGAGCTGGTCATGGGTGCACCTCAGCCACGCTCAAGGTCCTAAACGATATTATAACCGTGATCGATAATAGACAGTACTGTGCAGCAGTCTTCATCGACCTGGCCAAGGCTTTCGACTCTGTCAACCACTGCATTCTTATTGGCAGACTAAATAGCCTTGGTTTCTCAAATGACTGCCTCGCCTGGTTCACCAACTACTTCTCAGATAGAGTTCAATGTGTCAAATCGGAGGGCCTGTTGTCTGGACCTATGCAGTCTATGGGGGTGCCACAGGGTTCAATTCTTGGGCCGACTCTTTTCTCTGTGTATATCAATGATGTCGCTCTTGCTGCTGGTGACTCTGAGATCCACCTCTACGCAGACGACACCATTTTGTATACATCTGGCCCTTCATTGGAAACTGTGTTAACAAACCTCCAAACGAGCTTCAATGCCATACAACACTCCTTCCATAGCCTCCAACTGCTCTTAAACGCTAGTAAAACTAAATGCATGCTCTTCAATCGAACGCTGCTGGCACCCGCCCACCCGACTAGAATCACTACTCTCGACGGGTCTGACCTAGAGTATGTGGACAACTACAAATACCTAGGTGTCTGGTTAGACTGTAAACTCTCCTTCCAGACTCACATTAAGCATCTCCAATCCAAAGTTAAATCTAGAATCGGCTTCTTATTTCGCAACAAAGCCTCCTTCACTCATGCTGCCAACCATGCCCTCGTAAAACTGACTATCCTACCGATTCTTGACTTCGGCGATGTCATTTACAAAATAGCCTCCAACACTCTACTCAGCAAATTGGATGTAGTCTATCACAGTGCCATCCGTTTTGTCACCAAAGCCCCACATACTACCCACCACTGTGACCTGTACGCTCTTGTTGGCTGGTCCTCACTACATATTCGTCGCCAAACCCACTGGCTCCAGGCCATCTATAAATCACTGCTTGGCAAATCTCCGCCTTATCTTAGCTCATTGGTCACAATAGCAACACCTACCCGTAGTATACGCTCCAGCAGGTATATCTCACTGGTCATCCCCAAAGCCAACACCTCCTTTGGCCGCCATTCCTTCCAGTTCTCTGCTGCCAATGACTGGAACGAACTGCAAAAATCTCTGAAGATGGAGACTCTTATCTCCCTCACTAACTTTAAGCATCAGTTGTCAGAGCACCTTACCGATCACTGCACCTGTACACAGCCCTTCTGAAATTAGCCCACTCAACTACCTCATCCCCATATTGTTATTTATTTTGCTCATTTGCACCCCAGTATCTCTATTTGCACATCATCTCTTGCACATCTATCATTCCAGTGTAAATACCAATTGTCATTATTTTGCACTATGGCCTATTTATTGCCTTACCTTCATAACTTGCTACATTTGCACACACTGTATATATATATATATATATATATATATATATATATTATGTGGTATTTTTGACTATATGTTTTGTTTTACCCCATATGTAACTCTGTGTTGTTGTGGTTTTTAATCGCACTGCTTTGCTTTATCTTGGCCAGGTCGCTGTTGTAAATGAGAACTTGTTCTCAACTGGCTTACCTAGTTAAATAAAGGTGAAATAAAAAATGAAATATATATTTTTTTACCTTAGGTATAATTTCACAAGTCCTGCATTCATTAGAATATTGCTGACTGTTCGCAATTACGTGCATTTGACATTTAAATTGTACAACAAAGGTTATTTAGAGAAAACATTAAAACAATTGAGATATACATTGTGAACTGCCAATATGTTAGAAAAAATGTAGATATGAATTTTAGGCCATATCGCCCAGCCCTACTTAGTACACACTTGGCCCCGCCTACATCACCCTACTACAGGCCTGACAAGGCAATCTGATTTTGGCAAACAGGAGGTCAGGTTTTTCCCTAATTCACTTTCTTTAAAACACACCTAACCTAATTTATCTTTATGTGAGTAAAATACAACCCTAGCTATACAGCAGAAGTAGGATCGGTAAGGCTCAATCTAACATCATGTGGCTGGCTGTAACCAAGCTGACAGGCAGCCATATAATGGATAGACTAGTGTCCTGTCCTCTGTACACTGACACTAGGCCAAGCTACACCACCCACTTGTCAAAAAACCTGTTGGCTAGCTATTGAGCAGCAATTAACTTAGCTACCTTGTAACTTTTTGGGCGACCTGACCAAATTCACATAGAAGTGTGAGTTAGAGATCTGTCATTCTCATTGAAAGCCAGTCTAAGAAGCGGTAGATCAGTTCTATGTGCGCTATTTCTATGCGTCCCGTTCTCAAGTTTAGTTTTTGCGTCTTTTACATTCGGTGTTGTAATATTTCACAGTGGTTTATGACTGCTTGTTTTGTCAAATAAACTGAAATTAGGCTAACTATTATAATTTTTGAAACCAGGAAATGGAGGAGCGGAGTTAAATGTAACTACATGTAATCTAAAAAGTAATTATTTATCATGAGAGGACCATAAAGAATAACCAGTAATGCTGCATACTCCAAGAAAGTTAATCTCACCTTTCTGGTGAAAATAGTTTTAAATTGCTGAGGTGTAGTCACTTTTGAGTACACAAGCTCAAGTACACAGTACAAATATGATAAAAATATTTTCTGACGTATTTCCTATTCAACAAACCTGTATGAATAAGGCTTGAAATGACTTATATGCTTTCTAAATATAGTATAATCAAATTATAAAACCACTAACTATAAGCTTTCACCTTCTTTATGACTGTAAAATACATATTTGTATGATCAGTGTTAGAGAAAATATGCATATTTTCTAAAGGTCTCTCTTAATCAAAACATCTGCCCCGACCTCTGAACGTCACACAGAGCTAGCTCTAGCTTGGCTTCCTGAACTCGTTAGGATCTCGCCTTTCATCTCATATTAATCTCATCCATCTATGACAGAAAGTGTTTGTTTAAAATCTATGAATAATTTATCAAATCAAATCACATGCGCCGAATACAACCTTACCGTGAAATGCTTACTTACAAGCCCTAAACCAACAATGGCGTTTTAAGAAAATAGAGTTAAGAAAAGAAAAAAAAGACACAATAACAATAATGAGGCTATATACAAGGGGTACCGGTACCGAGTCAATGTGCGGGGGTACAGGTTAGTCGAGGTAATTTGTACATGTAGGTAGGGGTAAAGTGACTATGCATAGATAATAAACAGCGAGTGGCAGCAGTTTCAAAACAAAGAGGGGGGGTCAATGCAAATAGTCCAGGTGGCCATTTGATTAATTGTTCAGCAGTCTTATGGCTTGGGGGTAGAAGCTGTTAAGGAGACTTTTGGACCTAGACTTGGCTACAAATCGATCTCTGAATATGCTATATAGTGAATAAAGCAGCTATGACATAAGGATTGCAGGCATGTGCTTTGTCAGTGGTTGTGATGTAAGAGTTGATGGACAGTCGGAAGAGCGAATGAAATGGTAGGAGGGACATCCCAGCTTCAAGTGTTTTCAGATTTCAAATCTTATGTCACACAAACAAATATACTACTGTGTCCGTTGGATCCAGGCCATTTTGATCTACGGTGCCCACAGATCGATTTATAAGCAAAAATTACAGTCGGAACCGGTAACAGAACCACACTTTACATCTAAGACGTTTAAACACAGTTGCAGACGACAGTATTTTTCCAGTGACAACACCTTTGTGGCATCAGTCTTCCATTTACACACAGGTGTTCGGAGACGCATATAGCTAATTAGCACATGTAGTCCACTCAGTCTTATCTGTTTTCCTTAAGCAAGCGCTGTAACATGGAAATATGGCCGTGTGGGAACGCTAACCATATCAAAAGGTGTGTATCAATTATTATTTATCGCCAATATTAAAGGTAAAGCGATACGTGTTTATGTTCCAACCGAGCGTCGTGGCTCTTAAGACGCCTTCATCCAATGACTCTTATGACTATGTGTAATGTAATGGAACAGAGTCATGATTAAGGGCTAGCCACTGGTTACCTTGGTTAGCTAACTAGCCAACTCCGGTGTAGCAATATTATGATGACAAACACGGGTTCAATCAACACAGCTCTTTAAATAATTCAAGGTAACAGGTGCCACGGTTAGAAATACAATACCGTTGGATCTGTATACTGACTGTAGCAATTAACAGTTAGCTAGCGTAACGGGCCTGTTGAATGACTTCGCCGTATCGGCGCTAGCAAGAAGCTGTCGAACGTGCCGAGGTACGGCTGGCTGACTAGCTAACGTTAATTGGATAGCTTACGTCTGTTTAGCAACTAGTTATCGTTAAATGTTATGATTGCTTGATCTATAACCCATTAAAGTGTAGAAAACTTAAATGGAAAAGAGAGGGGAGGTATTTTAGGTTAGTTGTTATCTAAAGACAGGCAATAGTCTTGTTACGTTAACTAGCGTGGGTAACTACGGCTAGTTCTAGTTAGCTAGCTAGCTAACCAATGTCGCATTTCACCGGGCTACGGTAACGTTAGCTAAATCAATATTCATTCTCGTGATCAGAGAAACAATCATATTTCAGCTTCTATACACGGTCTTTAGTAAAACAGCACTAACTAGCTAACCTTCATGTCAGTTGACTTTGGGCCTACATACACGGAGTTGATTCATGACAAGAATCAGCTAAATAATGGAGTGTGGCTAGTATCCTGCTGACGTTAGGTAGCTAGCTAAGTTAGCATGTAGCTAGCTACCAAGTTAGCTAGCTATGCTACCACGGATTTCTAATATGTTTTCTTTCAAGGAATTGAAATACTTCACCAAGGTACAACTCGACACTCACCTCAAAACTGGGTAAAATAACGAGTTAGAGCCAAGAGGTCGGTTGTCCCCTGCTCACAACCGGTTCCGAAGGCCAGTGGCCGTCAAACTATTGCCAATGTCCGTCCTGGGGTGTTTCGCTAACCCTGCTCACAACCGGTTCCGAAGGCCAGTGGCCGTCAAACTATTGCCAATGTCCGACCTGGGGTGTTTCGCTAATCCCTTCCTCTCTGGTTTCTCTCCAAGCAGACATTCGCACCGGAACTGTCGTAGCTAGCTGTCTGCCACATCCACATCCGGACACTGCGTCAGCTGCTCAATAACAACAGGGCGGTTAGGTTAGGTTGTGAATTATGTACGTCTATGGTTTATTACACTTTAACAGTGTGCGGAACGTAAAGTTTAGGATTGCAGTTATCAGTCTCCCTAAAATGTTATCTAACCTTTTCTTGTTTCAGTCAAATAATCTCAGAGGTTGATTGTACTTCATCATGGTGCTGTCCCTATTATCTACTTTACAAATATTGTTAAATACAGGGTAAAAATAATTGTTGGCCTGCTTATGTGTTCAAACTCCTCTAGCTCCACAATGAGACAGGGTGCAGGCCAGGCAGCAGGCTTTTAGCCAGCCTGCCAGCTTAGTGGAGTCTGCCACTAGCACAGTCAGTGTAGTCAGCTCAGCTATCCCCATTGAGATGCTGTCTGTGCCTCAATCATCTTTTGAGCTTCTAGTCATGAAATCTATGCAGCCTACTCAATCACTTTTTATAGCTACTGTTTACAGGCCTCCTGGGCCTTATACAGAGTTCCTCACTGAGTTCCCTGAATTCCTATCGGACCTTGTAGTCATGGCAGATAATATTCAATTTTTTGGTGACTTTAATATTCACATGGAAAAGTACACAGACCCACTCCAAAAGGCTTTCGGAGCCATCATCGACTCTGTGGGTTTAGTCCAACATGTCTTCGGTCCTACTCATTGCTACAGTCATACCCTGGATCTAGTTTTGTCCCGTGGAATAAATATTGTGGATCTAAATGTTTTTCCTGATAACCCTGGACTATCGGACCACCATCTTATTACGTTTGCATTCACAACAAATTATCTGCTCAGACCCCAACCAAGGACCATCAAAAGCCGTGCTATAAATTCTTGGACAACCCAAAGATTCCTAGAGGCCATTCCAGACTCCCTTCACTTACTCAAGGACATCGGAGTACAAAAATCAGTTAACGACCTAACTGAGGATCTAAATGTAACCTTGCGTAATACCCTAGATGCAGTCGCACCCCTAAAAACTAAAAACATTTGTCACAAGAAACTAGCTCCCTGGTATACAGAAAATACCCGAGCCCTGAAGCAAGCCTCCAGAAACTTGGAATGGAAATGGCGCTCCACCAAACTGGAAGTCTTCCTACTAGCTTGGAAAGAAAGTACAGAGCAATATCGAAGAGCCCTCACTGCTGCTCGATCATCCTATCTTTCCAACCTAATTGAGGAGAATAAGAACAATCCAACATTTCTATTTGATACTGTCGCAAAGCTAACTAAAAAGCAGCATTCCCCAAGAGAGGATGCCTTTCACTTCAGCAGTGATGAATTCAGGAACTTCTTCGACGAAAATATAATTATCATTAGAAAGCAAATTATGGACTCCTCTTTGAATCTGCGTATTTCTCCAAAGCTCAGCTGTCCTGAGTCTGCACAAAACTGCCAGGACCTAGGATCAATGGAGACACTCAAGTTATTTAATCCTATATCTCTTGACACATTCATAAAAATAGTCATGGCCTCTAAACCTTCAAGCTGTATACTGGACCCTATTCCAACTAAACTACTGAAAGAGCTACTTCCTGTGCTTGGCAATCCTATGTTGAACATAATAAATGGTTCCCTATCCACTGGATGTGTACCAAACTCTCTAAAAGTGGCAGTAACAAAGCCTCTCTTGAAAAAGCCAAACCTTGACCCAGAAAATGTAAAAAACTATCGGCCTACATCGAATCTCCCATTCCTCTCAAACATTTTAGAAAAAGCAGTTGTGCAGCAACTCACTGTCTTCCTGAAGACAAAACATTTATACGAAATGATTCAGTCTGGTTTTATACCCCATCATAGCACTGAGACCGCACTCGTGAAGGTGGTAAATGACCTTTTAATGGCGTCAGACCAAGGCTCTGCATCTGTCCTCGTGTTCCTAGACCTTAGTGCTGCTTTTGACACCATCGATCACCACATTCTTTTGGAGTGATTGGAAACCTTAATTGGTCTACACGGACAAGTTCTTGCCTGGTTTAGAGCTTATCTGTCAGAAAGATATACATTAGTCTCTGTGGATGGTTTGTCCTCTGACAAATCAATTGTACGTTTCGGCGTTCCTCAAGGTTCTGTTTTAGGACCACTATTGTTTTCACTATATATTTTACCTCTTGGTGATGTAATTCGGAAACACAATGTTAACTTTCATTGCTATGCGGACGACACACAGCTCTACATTTCGATGAAACATGGTGAAGCCCCAAAGTTGCCTACCCTGGAAGCATGTGTTTCAGACATAAGGAAGTGGATGGCGGCAAATGTTTAACTTTTAAACTCGGACAAAACAGAGATGCTAGTTCTAGGTCCCAAGAAACAAAGAGATCTTCTGTTGGATCTGACAATTAATCTTGATGGTTGTACAGTCGTCTCAAAAAAAACTGTGAAGGACCTCGGCGTTACTCTGGACCCTGTTCTCTCTTTTGACGAACATATAAAGAATATTTCAAGGACAGCTTTTTTCCATCTTCATAACATTGCGAAACTTTGTCCAAAAATGATGCAGAAAAGCTAATCCATGCTTTTGTCACTTCTAGGTGAGACTACTGCAATGCTCTACTCTCCGGCTACCCGGATAAAGCACTAAATACACTTCAGTTAGTGCTAAACATGGTGCATCACTTGAGTGGGTTGAGTCACTGACGTGATCTTCCTGTCCGGTTTGTCGCTCCCTCGGGCTCGTGCAGTGGAGGAGATCTTTGTGGGTTATACTCAGCCTTATCTCAAGGTAGTAGGTTGGTGGTCTGTAGAATATCCCTCGTACTCCCGAGTGGCGCAGTGGTCTAAGGCACTGCATCGCAGTGCTAGCTGTGCCACAACATTTACATTTTACATTTTAGTCATTTAGCAGACGCTCTTATCCAGAGCGACTTACATGAGCAATTAGGGTTAAGCAATTCCTTCCAGACTAGAGATCCTGGTTCGAATCCAGGCTCTGTCGTAGCCGGCCGCAACCGGGAGACCCATGGGGCGGCGCACAATTGGCCCAGCGTCGTCCATGGTAGGGGAGGGAATGGCCGGCTGGGATGTAGCTCAGTTGGTAGAGTTGTGGGTTCGCTTCCCACGGGGGACTAGTATGAAAAAAGTAAAAATTAATGTATGCACTCACTAACTGTAAGTCGCTCTGGATAAGAGCGTCTGCTAAATGACTAAAATGTAAATGTAAATATCCCTCTGGTGGTGTGGGGGCTGTGCTTTGGCAAAGTGGGTGGAGTTATATCCTGCCTGGTTGGCCCTGTCTGGGGGTATCATCGGACGGGGCCACAGTGTCTCCCGAACCCCCCTGTCTCAGCCTCCAGTATAGTTTAATAATGTATAAGTATAGTTATATGCCAGGGGGCTAGGGTCAGTCTGGTATATCTGGTGTTATTCTCCTGCCTTATCCGGTGTCCTGTGTGAATTTAAATATGCTCCCTCTAATTCTCTCTCTCTCCCTCCCTTCCCGGAGGACCTGAGCCCTAGGACCATGCCTCAGGACTACCTGGCCTGATGACTCCTTGCTGTCCCCAGTCCACCTGGTCGTGCTGCTGCTCCAGTTTCCACTCTTCTGCCTGTGGCTATGGAACCCTGACCGGTTCACCGGACGTGCTACCTTGTCCCAGACCTGCTGTTTTCAACTCAACGCACCAACTCAACGCACCTGCTATTTCAACCTCTAAATGCCCGGCTATGAAAAGCCAAGTGACGTTTACTCCTGATGTACTGACCTGTTGCAACCTCTACAACCACTGTGATTATTATTTGACCCTGCTGGTCATCTATGAACGTTTGAACATCTTGGAGAAAAATCTGGCCTTAATGGCCATGTACTGTTATAATCTCCACCCGGCACAGCCAGAAGGGGACTGGCCACCCCTCAGAGCCTGGTTCCTCTCTAGGTTTCTTCCTAGGTTTCTGCCTTTCTAGGGAGTTTTTCCTAGCCACCGTGCTTCTACATCTGCATTGCTTGCTGTTTGGGGTTTTAGGCTGGGTTTCTGTATAGCATTTTGTGACATCTGCTGATGTAAAAATAGCTTTATAAATAACATTTGTTTGATTTGATTGATTGTGTGTATCTGTTGTCTGTCTAGAAATCTTTTAACTTGTTTTGGACAGTAGGGACACTCGTGGAGTGTTTGGTAGGCCTACTCAGGTGACCAGGAAGTATTAGCACAGATGAGCAGGTGGAGGGTGACTTGCAGTATTGGGCGAGATGACACGAGGCAGGAAGAAGGGCACGAGGTTCAAACCCAAACTGACATCTGCGAAATACAAGACGAATGCTTTCTCCTTTGAGTCAAGTACAGGAGAGATAATGACATGTTACACTCCTAAATACCCTGAACAGTCGACGGATAGTGAACTCTCAGAAATTGAACCTGGCCCAGTGGGAGTACGATTCATGGATAAAGTGGATCCATGCCTTTTGGCCGATCCATTTGTGGTATCAGGCTGGGTAAAGAAGGAGTTGAGTTTTGTCAATTCGGTCAAAGTATCCAGAAGTGGACGTTTCACGACTCGGGACGAGAGCTGTGTTCTGCTTTGCTCTCTGAAACAGAGAGCCGCTGAAAATAGTAATAACTGGGGTGGCGTTGAGTGTTCAGAGATTCGGATTCAGAGTGTTTAGTAATCACATGTACAGGGTTGCAGGTGTGAAAATCTTAGGCTCAGGACTAAGTGAAATAAAGTAATAAAAAACAACAATAGAAATAGCACTATATATACTGAACAAAAATATAAACACAACATGTAAAGTGTTAGTCCCATGTTTCATGAGCTGAAATAAAAGATCCCAGAAATGTTCCATATGCAAAAAAATCGTATCTTTCTAAAATGTTGTGTACAAATTTGTTTACATCCCTGTTAGTGAGCAGTTCTCCTTTGCCAAGATAATCCATCCACCTGACAGGTGTGGCATATCAAGAAGCTGATTAAACAGCATGAGCTTTATACAAGTGCACCTTGTGCTGGGGACAATATAAGGCCACTCTAAAATGTGCAGTTTTGTCACACAACACAATGCCACAGATGCAATTGGCATGCTGACTGCAGGAATGTCCACCAGAGCTGTTGCCAGAGAATTGAATGTTCATTTCTCTACCATAACCGCCTCCAACTTTGTTTTAGAGAATTTGGCAGTACGTCCAACCGGCCTCACAACCGCAGAACACGTGTAACCACGCCAGTCCAGGACCTCCACTTCCGGCTTCTTCACCTGCGGGATAGTCTGAGACCAGCCACCCGGACAGCTGATGAAACTGAGGAGTATTTCTGTCTGCAATAAAGCCATTTTGTGGGGGGAAACTCATTCTGATTGGCTGGGCCTGACTCCCCAGTGGGTTGGCCTATGCCCGCCCAGGCCCACCCATGGCTGTGCCCCTGCCCAGTCATGTGAAATCCATAGATTATGGCCTAATTAATTTAGTCAAATCGACTGATTTCCTTATATAAACTATAACTCAATAAAATATTTGAAATTGTTGCATGTTGTGTTTATATTTTTGTTCAGTATACATCATAACTAGCAGTGATGAATAAATAAATGTCCATTGGGGTGGAGGCAGAGTAAAGACTGTTTAGGGGGTGTGTGGGAATGACCTTAGGGGGAGCAGCATGACCATTGAGGGGGTGTGGACCAAGTCAAATAAAAACAATAACAATTATATTATTAAAAAATCCATAATATACATATTAACAACTGCAATAGGGATGAATGTCGTTGGGGTGGGGGCAGAGCAAATGTCCATAGGGGGAACAGCATGTAAGGTAAGTGACTGTTGAGGGGTTGTGGGGGGGGATGTACATAGGGGGAGGAGCAGGGGAAGGGGGTAACAGGAAGCTGACTAGTGGTGGTTATTCGGCAGCCTGATGGTCTGAGGGTAGAAACTATTGGCCAGTCTTCCAGTTTTTGCCATGATGCTCCTGTACTGCCTGCGTCTGAATGATTGAAGTCAGAAGAACAGGGCATGGCTTGGGTGGCTGGGGTCCCTGATGATCTTCTTGGGCTTCCTGCAACACCTGGTGCGTTCGGCTGCACGTATCACCCTCTGAAGCCCCTTGCAGTCCGCGGCGGTGGAGTTGCCGTACAAGGCTGTGATGCAGCCTGACAATATGCTCTTGATGGTGTTCCTGTAGACACTGTGAGGGCCCTCGGGGACAGGCCGAATTTCTTCAGCGTCCTGAGGTTGAAGAGTTGCTGTCGTGCCTTCTTCACCACGGTGTCCATGTGGTTAGACCATTTCAGCTTCTCTGATGCTGGAGTTGGAACTGTGTGAGTCCATGCAGTCGTGGGTATACAGGGAATACAGGAGGGGACTGAGGACGCACCCTTGTGGGGCCCCCGTGTTGAGAGTCAGTGTCAAGGACATCTTGAGAGTCAAGTGGACATCTTGAAGCAGGTGGGTATAGTGGCCTGAGCTAGGGAGAGATTGAAAATGTCAAAGAACACAACAGCCAGCTGGTCTGCACATGCTCTGAGGGCACAACTAGGGATGCCGTCTTGGCCGGCAGCCTGGCGAGGGTTAATACGTTTGAATGACTTACATACATCCTCAGTGGAGACTGTGAGTGTGGAGCCCACGTTGTCATTGGGGGCTCTCCTCGGCAGCTCAGGGTCATTGTGCTCGAATCGTGAGAAAAAGGTGTTTACCTCCGGTAGGGTGGCGTTGGTGACTGCGATGTGGCTGACTTTCTTTTTGTAATGCGTGATCGTTAGGAGCCACATACACCTTGTGTCCGACCCGCTGAATTGCTCCTCCACTTTTTCCCTATACTTGTGTTTCGCCATCTTGATCGATCTGCGTAGGTTGTATTTGTACTGTTTAATCAAACTATTGTTCCCGGTCACCTTGCCCTGTTTATAAGCAGCATCTCTCTCTTTCAGTTTTCCTACAAGGCTCCTATCAATCCATGGTTTTTGATTCGGGAACGTTTTGAAAGACACTATCAGTATTACGTCATCTATGCATTTTTTTATGAATCCGGTGACTGAGTCGGCGTATTCATTGATATTATCTCCAGAAGCGACATGGAACGTATTCCAGTCCACGTGATCAAAACAGTCTTGGAGTGTAAATTCTGATTGGTCGGACCAACGCTGTACAGACCTGACCACTGGAACATTCATCTTGAGTTTTTGTTTGTAGGTGGGTAGAGGCAAGATAGAGTCATGGTCGTATTTGCCGAAAGGAGGACAGGAGGGGGCCTTATACCTGTTCCGAAAAGGCGTCTAACAGTGGTCAAGAGTAGAATTTCCGTGAGTTAGACAGTCGATGTGTTAGTAATCATTTGGGAGCACGGTTCTCAAATTACTTTTGATAAAGTCCACCACAACAATGAACACTGCCTCCAGGAATGTGGTCTCCAGTTTGTAGAAGGATTACTTTATACTATTCCAGGTATTCCTTAAAGAGGTAGGGTTTCAAGTGTCTCCGGAAGGTGGTCAGTGACTCCGCTGTCCTGGTGTCGTGGGGGAGCTTGTTCCACCATTGGGGTGCCAGAGCAGCAAATAGCTTTGACTGGGCTGAGCGGGAACTGTGCTTCCGTAGAGGTAGGGGAGCTAGCAGGCCAAAGGTGGATGAACGTAGTGCCCTCGTTTGGGTGTAGGGTCTGATCAGAGCCTGAAGGTAAGGAGGTGCCGTTCCCCTCACAGCTCCGTAGGCAAGCACCATGGTCTTGTAGTAGATGCGAGCAAACTAAAGTATACTGTAGTATGAGGCTAGGTAGTCTACATATTGGCCCACTGAAAACTGTTGAGTGAACATGAGATGATAAAAATGTACTCCTGCAGTGACGGCCCCTTTGTCTCTGAATGGTCGAATGTGTGTGTCCACATTTTATGATTCCACACATGCAGGGGCAAGACATGGTGCTAAATGAGTATGCTGGACAGACATCAGTCCCTACACCCAGGCGAGGGCATTGCGTTCATCCACCTCTGGCCTGCTGGCTCCCCTTCCTCTGCGGAAGCATAGTTCCCGCTCAGCCCAGTCAAAGCTGTTCGCTGCTCTGGCACCCCAATGGTGGAACAAGCTCCCTCACGACGCCAGGACAACGGAGTCACTCACCACCTTCCGGAGACATTTGAAACCCCACCTCTTTAAGGAACACCTGGGATAGGATAAAGTAATCCTTCTACCCCCAAAAAAAAAAAAAAGTTAAATTTGTAAAGTGGTTATCCCACTGGCTATAGGGTGAATGCACCAATTTGTAGTCGCTCTGGATAAGAGCGTCTGCTAAATTACGTAAATGTGCCCTTGAGCAAGGCACTTAACCCTAATTGCTCCTGTAAGTCGCTCTGGATAAGAGCGTCTGCTAAATGACTAAAATGTAAATGTAAATCTGCTGAGGACCAAGAGTGATGAGCTCAGCATCACATTAGTGAAAACCAAGACTGTTCTCCAGTGGTGTAAAGTACTTAAGTAAAACTACTTTAAAGTACTACTTAAGTAGTTTTTTTGGGTATCTGTACTTGACTTTAATATTTATATTTTTGACTACTTTTACTTCACTACATTCCTAAAGACAATTATGTACTTTTTACTCCATACATTTCCTGTGGCACCCAAAAGTACTCATTACATTTTGAATGCTTAGCAGGACAGGAAAATTGTCTAATTCACACATCAAGAGAACATCCCTGGTTATCCCTACTGCCTCTGATCTGGCGGACTCACTAAACACGTGCTTCGTTTGTAAATTATGTCTGAGTGTTGGAGCGTGCCCCTGGCTATCCGTAAATAAAATAAAAACAAGAAAATGGTGCTGTCTGGTTTGCGTAAAATAAGGAATTTGAAATTATTTATACTTTTACTTTTGAAACGTAAGTATATTTGAGCAATTATATTTACTTTTGATACTTAAGTATATTTAAAACCAAATACTTTTAGACTTTTACTCAAGTAGGATTTTACTGGGTGACTTTCACTTTTACTTGAGTCATTTTCTATTAAGGTATCTTTACTTTTACTCAAATATGACAATTGGGGACTTTTTCCACCACTGCTGTTCTCAGGGCAGGCCTGGTTGTAGCTAGATATGTTTGAGTCACTTCAGGGACAATTGTTTTGCATTTTAGCTAGCACTAACCCTTTTCCTATCCTTCACCTAATTCTCCTAATGGGGGTGTGGCTGAGAGACAATCCACTCCTTATCTGACCTGCACTGCCCTCTGTCACATTACTAGTGGAACTGCACAGGACAATAACAATACATTAAACACGCAAGTGCCCTTCTTTGACCACAGAGAAAATTGCTGCTCCCCATCTATAGTTGATTAGTCTTTTACCAGTTTTTTACTGTAGAATCAAACATGTGCTCTTATAGCTTGTTTAGATCAAGAATGAGCCTGATGGAGGAAGAAAAGTGCGAGCGGTTTACTGATTTCAGCGTTGTGAACAAAGTGCCATATGGTGGCGGTGGAGTTATGGTAGGGGCAGGCATACAGACAACGAACACAATTGCATTTTATCGATGGCAGTTTGAATGCACAGAGATACCGTGACGAGATCCTGAGGCCCATTGTCGTGCCCTTCATCTGCCGCCATCACCTCATGTTTCAGCATGATAATGCACGGCCCCATGTTGCGAGGATCTGTACACAATTCCTGGAAGCTGAAAATTTCCCAGTTCTTCCATGGCCTGCATACTCACCAGACATGTCACCCATTGGGCATGTTTGGGATGCTCTGGATCAACGTGTACGACAGCGTGTTCCAGTTCCCGTCAATATCCAGCAACTTCGCACAGCCATTGAAGAGGAGTGGGACAACATTCCACAGGTCACAATCAACAGCCTGATCAACTCTATGCGAAAGAGATGTGTGGCGCTGCATGAGGCAAATGGTGGTCACACCAGATACTGACTGGTTTTCTGATCCATGCCCCTACTTTCTTTTTAAGGTATCTGTGACTGTATTCCCAGTCATGTGAAATCCACAGATTAGGGCCTAATTAATTTATTTCAATTGACTGATTTCCTCATATGAACTGTAACATAGTGAAATCGTAGAAATTGTTGCATGTTGCATTTATATTTTTGTTCAGTATACTTTCAATCCGTTTCTCTGCATATTTCAAGACATGGCATATTGGGGAATATTCTCTTCTCATCTTGATAAAAAAAAAAAGAAGAAACGTGGAAATCAATCAATTCGCCATCACTAACACAATGGAAATATCGAATAATTTCTTATTGAAATAGCATGGGTGACCGAGAAAATGACATGATCACAATAATGCCAGAATAAGACCCTCGATATTTATTGGAAAGGAGCATCAAGCTCATCACCTTTCACTTTCACCACCCTGTGAAGTTCATCATAATGTATTTTTCATCTGTAGCCTAATCAGCATGCTTTCCTGACGAGTCGTAGCGCGAGGACCACACAACATGTCATTGTGTCACTCCAAGTTTACTTCGATATGATTGTTATTATATCAATATATGCTTTTTTGTCGACATTAGGAAAGTTTACCGAACATTTTTCTGTTTCCATCAGGCCTGGCGTGTCATGACATTTTTTTATCGACATGCATTTACTCACATAAAAAGTTTGGATGGAAACCTGGTTAATCACATAGCGTTTTACCGCAGGCTTTTAAATCCGAAAAACGTGTAGCCAGCTGTGGCTACGGGTTGCTGACTTGACGGTAATAAATATGATCAGTAGGCTACTCTATTACCAAAGCTGGTATCGCTTTAGACACAAATCTCTGGTGTTATCATAACAGCAGTGTAATATCTCCCCCTAGCAACACTGACCTGCTATGAAAGGCTGGTGTTAGCTCACTTTGTGAATGTGGAATGTGGATCACAATATGTAGGCCTATGTTCTGCTCTTAAAATACCCCTCACCCCTCACCCCCTCCCTAACCTCTCCTCTCCTTTCTAACTTCACTCTCTTCTCTTCACTCAGGGCAGTTGGAGACAAAGCCTTGGACAGGGCTGGTTTGGGGGTCGGGCCGGTATGTGTGAGAGGGTCATGGGGTTATTTTGGGAGGATCTAGCAGCATCCTGCAGAGTGACATGACACGTGTGGTGGATATAAAACACACACACACACAAACACACAAACCCTCTCACCCCCTGTGGCCCCCTGACAGCCAACACAGCATTCCACTGTTAGCAGACGGAAACTAGTTCCTCTCTCTCTCTCTCTCTCTCTCTCTCTCTCTCTCTCTCTCTATCTCTCAGTCTCTCTCTCTCTCTCTCTCTCTCTCTCTCTCTCTCTATCTCTCTCTCTCTCTCTCTCTCTCTCTCTCTCTCTCTCTCTCTCTCTCTCTCTCTATCTCTCAGTCTCTCTCTCTCTCTCTCTCTCTCTATCTCTCAGTCTCTCGTTCCTTCTCTCTACCCTCTTCCCTCTCAACCCCCCTCTCTCTGGGTTGAGTGGGCTGGGTCACAGAGGAAGTATGTCAGACCAGTGAGACAGCACATACACACAGCAGTCGGAAGAACCAGAGAGACATACACTCTGTGTGCAGTGTGATTTAGTGTGTGTGTGTTACTGAGTAGTGATGGTAGCAGAGGAGGTGGTGGTCATTCTCTCAGGAGGGGCTCCATGGGGCTTCAGACTGCAAGGAGGAGTAGAGCATCAAACACCACTACAGGTGTCCAAGGTACGACTTGTGTGCGTGATAGAGTGGGGTAGGTGGAACAACAGGTTGTGTGTCTGTTACGGTGGGGTGTGGGGACAGGTTGGTATGTGTATGTGTGGAAAAGAGTGGCGTACAGGGGCAGATCATGGAGTAAAAGTTGCAGGAGAGGGCTAGGGAACAGCTGTTGTATATAAATGGTGGTCTCAGGCCGTCAGAGTTATGCCCTCTCCATGTTGTGTGCTGCCTGCCTGGTCATTACTGGTACGATAACTGAACCCTCTGGCACAAAATGACTGCCGTGGCATCAGCCAGGTGGGTGCTACACATTGGTAGAAGCCGGCAAGTTACCCCTTCTCCCCATGTAATGTAAAGCACGTTGAGCAGCTGGACAAGTTCTGTAATGCATTATTATTATCATTACTTAGTTGTGGCTGAGTAACACTTCCTCAAATCCAGAGTTCAGTTTGGTTGTCATGGTGATCGGGTTTTAGGGTCTGTGGGTCATGGGCTGACCCTAATGGACACATGATCTATGACCTTTCTTGGTGTTTAAGTGTGTTTCATCTCTATGTATTCATGTGTGTGTGTGTGTGTTTGAGATGGTGTGTGATAGGAACTATTATGTTGTGTCTGTCAGTGTAGTATGCCAGTAAGACACGATAAGACCACTAAGAGCACAGGAATTGAGGGCATGCTCTCTAAGTGGACACACAGAAACACACACACATGATACGTTGGTGTTGACAGGGCAGAATGCATTTAATCTAATCAGAAATTATATAGTGGAAAGCTGGGCTGTGACCTCACTCTGCAAGGATACTGGGTTCTATTTAATTCTATTCTATTCTATCAACCAGGGGTGGCCAACCCTCCTCATGGAGGGATACAGGGAATGCAGGCTTTTGCTCCATCACAACTTTCAGCTAAACAAGGTCCTGATGAGCAGCTAATCAGTAACTGTTCTATTACCATTGCCAGTCAAGGTCACCTCTAGTTTTATCTGTAGTTGTGTGTGTGTGTATGTGTGTGTGTGTGAGACAGGCCTTTTTTTCCATGGCCTGCTCCAGCTCCTCTTAAATGAGCTATTCTGATCCTGCGGACCTCTCTACTCCCAGCTGGGCTTATCTGAGGCATGTATGCCCTCCACATACTCACACACACACTGTCTGGTGTTGTTGACCAGTAGATGTGAAAGGCGGCGAGTAACGTAAATGCTAATGTTAACCAGACTAATTTGGCATTATGGGTCAATATCAATCACCATATAAAGTGTGTAAAAGGCTACATCCCTGGTTAGCTGCTCTGTGGGTCCGTCTAGGAATGTGGCTGGTTCTACTGCTGGGGTTTATTTTGGGGTGTATGGGGAACACATGGTGAATGTGAGGCATGCCCTCTGACCAGGGCCTGCAATGTGTGGATGGAAGGGGGGAGGGGGGGTGCAGCTGTCTAATACCCCCTCTCTCACTGTGTTTTCCCACAGTGGCTGGGCGTGTGTGTGTGTGTCAATGGGGTAGGGGTGTCTTATTGGATGTTCTGTGTAGTACCAGATTCTGTGTGAAGAAACTGCACTCGACAGGTGATCTACATTTGTAGAACAAGCCGTGCTTGTGTGTGGTTGGTTTGAGAGTCTTATCTTTTAGATGTTCGGTTGTTTAGCATGACATGTCTCTGCTATCTGTCATCTGTCACCTGCTCTTTCTTTCTTTCTCTCCCTCTCTCTTTCTTACCCTCCTTCTCTCTTTCTCTCTCCCCCTGTATCTCTCTTAACCGGCTCTCTCTATCCTCCCCATTTCTCTCCACCTCTCTTCCCCTTTCTCTCCCCCTCTCTTCACCCCTTCTCTTTATCCTCCCCCTCACTCTCTCTCTCTTTCTCTCTCTCTTTCGCTCTCTCTCTATGTCTACAGAGCTCTGCTTCCACCCCCCCCAGCCCCTTTCAGTTATGGATAGGTTTATGACATCATTGCCTAAATTGTACCACCTTTCAGCCCCCCCCCCCATATCCCAAAGCGATGATGACCTCATACCCCATAACCTCATAACTGAGTTGTTCAGCCTCTAGTGGTGGAGGGGCTCTATGACCCCCCCTCCCCCTGTGATTCCATGCTGCTGGATTGAGGCTGTGTATGTTGTGTGTCGCAGGTGCGACGGCGTAGTAAGGCATGCAGGGCTGGCCTGAGGGAGGAGGATGAGTTGGTTGCCATCGGCGACCATGTGTGTGCCGAGCTCAGCCACGCTCAGGCCATGACCCTCATCGACTCCCACTGGCACACACTCAACCTCAGGATCAAGAGGTCAGAGCACACACACGGACGCACGCACACACACACGCATACAAACAAATACACACATACACTAGACCGATACAAGTATAGAATAAGCAAAGCAGATGCATACATACACACACAGCCTGACTATCTCTCCCCCTTTCTTTCTGTCTCCAGGTCTAGGTCTGGGGTCCACTCTGTGGTTCTGTCAGGTCGTTCACCTACACACACAGCCACACACACATACACACCCACACACCCCGTTCTCTCCCCCACTGACGGGCCGGCCTGCCTCACCATCACCTCCCCCCCTGACAGTGAGGCCTACTATGGAGAGACGGACAGTGACGCGGACACACACACACACACACACCGCCGTCAGCGACGCACACCTCCGCATGCACGCTCTCCAGGTCGCCAGCAGGAGGAGGAGGAGACCTCGGAGATGAGCGGGTACGAGACAATAATCATCCCCAACCTTGCTTCCTGGTTTGTACTATGACATCTTGACCTGTCAATCCCTCTCTCTCGCTTCCTCCAGGTATGAGAGCGCTCCAGATGGAGGGGTTTCCCTGCAGGGGCCCTGGGAGCAACTACCCACATTGGGCAGCGGGGTGATCCAACAGTGGGAGCAACCAACAGGATTGGGAACAGGGGGGTTTCAACCTGGAGTACCACGCAGGGAGGTGGTCTTCCAACCCCAACCCCCCCAGGCCCAGCCAGAGTGGACCCACCCAGCCCAGGCCGTCCCACACCCTGAGCAGGGCGAGCCGGTAGGGGGAAGAGAGGCGGAGGGAGAGGGAGACAGTGGGTTCCAGGAGGCAGGGGTGTGTGTGGGCCTGGCCTGCTCACCCCTGGTGTCTCCAGAGCGGGCTAAAGGAGCCATGATGCTGGGCTCCAGCCGACAGATGGTTCCCATGGTGGGCGCCCAGCTGACCCCACTCAGTGATGATCTAGCTACTACGTACAAGGACAAGGCCAGGCAAGCCAGTGAGTACACTATACCAGATACCCTACACACTATACAAACTACAGCCTACACATGAACTCTTCAGCTGCTTTGAACGGTCTCTGCGAAGCCTGTGGATTGTCTGAGTGTGTGGGAGTAAAGCTGTCTGAGCTGTGATAGGACTCCCTCTGGTGTTGTTCTGCTGTAAGTTCAGCATCTCACCTTGTGGTCAGCTAGGAGGGGGGGCATTAGAGAGAAAGAGAGAGAGAGGAAGGGGGGGAGGAAGAGAGGAAGATATATTTCTAGTTGCTGTCTATCCTATGAATCAAAGGCATCATCTCCTATTTCTGCTCCCTCCCCTGCCTCTAGTTTCTCCAGTCAGTATTCTAAGCCCTGGTCTCATCCAGAGTATTTATAGTTGGGCAGCAAGCATTCCCCTCTAGCCTTA
Source organism: Coregonus clupeaformis (assembly GCF_020615455.1). NCBI lineage: Eukaryota > Metazoa > Chordata > Actinopteri > Salmoniformes > Salmonidae > Coregonus > Coregonus clupeaformis. The sequence goes on from NC_059222.1 coordinate 28,254,998, forward strand.
ATGGACACACGGACACAACTGACCTCACATTTAGTGATCCACACAGCTGAATATGCAATGGGGGAGGGGGCAGCATACATTATCAATTATATATACCCTATTTATTTCAATCTGTAAATAAGGTTTCAAGGACACTTTGTCAAAAACAACATTCTTCCCATGATGCTAGACATACATTACCGGTCAAAAGTTTTAGAACACCTACACATTCAAGGGTTTTTCTTTATTTGTACTATTTTCTACATTGTAGAATAATAGTGAAGACATCAAAACTATGAAATAACACATATGGAATCATGTAGTAACCAAAAAAGTGTTAAACAAATCAAAATGTTTTTTATATTTGAGATTCTTCAAATAGCCACCCTTTGCCTTGGCATTCTCTCAACCAGCTTCACCTGGAATGCTTTTCTAACAGTCTTGAAGGAGTTCCCACATATGCTGAGCACTTGTTGGCTGCTTTTCCTTTACTCTGCGGTCCAACTCATCCCAAACCATCTCAATTGGGTTGAGGTCGGGTGATTGTGGAGGCCAGGACATCTGATGCAGCACTCAAATCACTCTCCTTCTTGGTAAAATAGCCCTGGAGGTGTGTTGGGTCATTGTCCTGTTGAAAAACAAATGATAGTCCCACTAAGCCCAAACCAGATTTGATGGCGTATCGCTGCAGAATGCTGTGGTAGACATTCTGGTTAAGTTTGCCTTGAATTCTAAATAAATCCCAGACAGTGTCACCAGCAAAGCACCCCCACACCATAACACCTCCTCCTCCATGCTTCACGGTGGGAAGTACACATGCAGAGATCATCCGTTCACCCACACCGCATCTCACAAAGCCATGGTGGTTGGAACCAAAAATCTCAAATTTTGACTCCAGACCAAAGGACAAATTTCCACCGGTCTAATGTCCATTGCTCGTGTTTCTTGGCCCAAGCAAGTCTCTTCTTCTTATTGGTGTCCCTTAGTAGTGGTTTCTTTGCAGCAATTCGACAATGAAGGCCTGTTTCACAGAGTCTCCTCTGAACAGTTGATGTTGAGATGTGTCTGTTACTTGAACTCTGTGAAGCATTTATTTGGGCTGCAATTTCTGAGGCTGGTAATTCTAATGAATTTATCCTCTGCAGCAGAGGTAACTCTGGGTCTTCCATTACTGTGGGGGTCCTCATGAGAGCCAGTTTCATTATAGCGCTTGATGGTTTTTGCGACTGCACTTGATGATTCCATATGTGTTATTTCATAGTTTTGATGTCTTCACTATTATTCTACAATGTAGAAAATAGTAAAAATAAAGAAAAACCCTTGAATGAGTAGGTGTTCTAAAACCTCTGACCGGTAGTGTATGTACTGTATATCTGACCTGCTTAGATGACTACATGAATCCCTCACGCCTGTCTACCTCACCCTGAACTAAAGCAGCTGGTTGTGACTCATTGATTTTGATCCTGAGCACAGTTTTAGCCTGCTGAGCTAAAGCCTAGGCATTAGTTTGAGGCACTAATGCAAGTCTTCAGGTTTCAGGCAAGGTTACATCTTGGACAGAGACAATAGTGACAGACTGTTGACTGATGGGACAATAGACCTGTCCTTTCTCATATGACACACACACACACACACATACACACAAACACACACACACACATACACACACTGGTGGGGATTGGAGGAAAGGGTTGTGTGTGTT